>NW_019154122.1:7959064-8221314 GCF_002288905.1 Enhydra lutris kenyoni
TGGATGCGTGGGTGGGTGGACGATGGGAGGGTGGATGGATGGACGGATGGATGGATGCTTGGGTGGATGGATGGATGGGAGGGTGGATGGATGGGTGGGTGGATGGATGGATGGATGGACGGATGGGGGAGGTGAATGGATGGATGGATGCGTGGGTGGGTGGGTGGATGACCCATCATCTTTGACATCCCCTCGTTTCCTTCAACAACCCTCCCAGTTTGCCTGGGACTGAGGAGTCGGGATGCAGGACTCTCCGGATGCAGAAATCGGGACAGTCTCGGGCAAACACACTGTGTCTGACCACTGTCTGACTAAAGCCGATAAGCTCATCACTAAGAGATGAGTGGTATCCCTGACAATTCTTCAGGAAGGAAGGAGGCTAACATGGGGATGGGACTCAGATCGGAAGGCTCCTCCCCACCCCACGGTCTTAGCCCGGGTCCTTACAACACCCTCCCTTCCAGACTCCGCCCCCTTCTGCGAAGGTCACCTTAGGAAGGCGGGAGGCCAAGTGGGCATGCGCCGCGCACGCACAACTGCGCATGCTCGCGTTTTCTTTCTCCGCCTTCCCTCCTCCCATTCGGGAAACCGGAACCGCCTCCCACTCGGCGGCTCCAGCGCAGCTAGCGGGTCCTGGGTGGACGCCGGCTGGGCGCCGCGGTGCTCGGCGGGACGACTGCGGAGAGCGACCTCGGGGTTAAGGGGTGGGGCACGACGTCAGAAGCCAAGATGGCGGCGGTGGTCGGAGTCTCCTTGAAACGCCGGTTCCCGGCTGCAGCCCTTGGCGTAGCCTCCTTGCAGGTGAGGTGCGGGGCGGGAGGGAGAGGGCAGGCAGGAGAGTGATGGAGGCGGCCTGTTGCTCAGGGGGCCGTGGAGGAGGCCGAGGGAACACAGCGCAAGGCCTCAGGGAAGGGGAGGACCCGCTCCCGCTGCGTAGTGCTCGGGTCTGGGCATGGAGCATCCCTGTCCGTTATCCTTCTGCGCCTCGCCGCAGCCTGGGAGGTTATCAGGGCGGAGACGGTTTTTTTAAAGATACGGGAAAATGGGGCGCCTGGGTGGCTCAGTGGGTTAAAGCCTCTGCTTTCGGCTCAGGTCATGATCCCAGGGTCCTGGGATCGAGCCCCGCATCGGGCTCTCTGCTCAGCAGGGAGCCTGCTTCCTCCTCTCTCTCTGCCTGCCTCTCTGCCTACTTGTGATCTCTGTCTGTCAAATAAATAAAATCTTTAAAAAAAAAATAAAATAAAGATACGGGAAAAAAGTTCGGAGAGGAGTCTCGAGTTGCCCAAGGTCACATGGCAAGCGAGTAACACTATTGGAGGCAGAATTATAATCCATACCTTTGGGCTCTAAGCTCTTTCTCTGTCTTCAAACTAGCCACTGTGGGAGAGACAGACCTGCGGGAGTGGGAGGGATGGGAACTGGGAAGGGAGGTCTCTCTCCAGCGTGCAAGATTGAGGGCTCAGTAAATAGGGACTGGGCCGGGATTGGGAAGGGAAGGGGAAGGGAGAAATGGAGGAAGATCACTGTCTCCTGAAGGATCTGGGCCCTTCCTCTGGTGGGGGGCTGCGGGAAAGACTGGGTGTCATCCTCTCAGTGTCTCTGTCTGTAAAGGGCATACAACAATACCGAGCGCGAGTTTTGGCATGGATCTCATAGGTACAGAGCTTGGCGCTGCCTTCCTGTATTTGTTTATATTACTCAGTGTGCAGTGGTACGTCTCCCCACACCCCCCCTTGTATGGTCAGGAAACCACACGCCTCTGATCTACGTTCTAAATGGGGCTGTTTGTAAGGGGGAGGGAAATTGCCATTGCACACATAAAGGACTAAAAATTTACACATTCCTTTCAAGTCTGTTTCCTCCTCTGGGCTCCTCAACAACCCCTGCAGGGTGAGTGATTAACAGTTCTTACCTCCTCAGTTTGAAAACTGAGGCCCCAGGAAGAAAATTTTTCTTGTTCAGAATATGATGGCCAAGAACTGATAGACCTAAATCCAGTTGTTGTTTTTTTGTTTTTAACATGATATGAGAAAAACTCCTAGCACAGATCTGGACACAGGTGAACCAAGAATTACTAGTTCCTCTCCCGTTCTTGCGCTTACATGAGGATATCTCTCCCTCTAAATACTGCTCTGGCCCTATCAGACAGTATATGTGTGGCCTGTCTTCTGGTACTAGCTCTTTCCAGTATGCTGGCTGTGAACTCAGACAAGTCATTTTATAGGCTCTCTGAAAAGGGGCGATAGGGAAGGAGGACTGCCTACCAGAGCCTCAAGTTCAAGTCCTCTGAGCGTTCAATTGATGACTAATAATGACCTTGTTTACCAGTTCCTTTTATAGTTGCTGAGCAAGCAATGAAGGTGTGAGAGCCCCACCAATGAGAAGAGTTCTAAGGTCCCTCTTACGTGAATGAGTGAGGAGAAGGCTAATTTCATAGGTCAGTTTCGTAATTCCAGGTGAGGCCGTTGCAGAGTTTCCTGAGGGCAGAGAAATTGAAGAGTCCCGCCTCTCCAGCTCTTAGGGATGTGCATTCGTTCCCATAAAAGCCACCTCAAAAGAATCCCATAATCAGGAGCACCTGGGTGGCTCAGTCGTTAAGTGTCTGCAGTTAGGAGGCGGTTTCTCCCTCTCCCTGCAACTCCTGCTTGTGCTCAGTTGTGCTCGCTCGCGCTCTCTCTGTCAAATAAATCTTCAAAAAAAAGAAAAGAAAAAAGAAATAATGAGCTTGGTGTATTATCTAAGGTGATACTCAGGTTCCCAGGACTCTTAAGATACAGAATTTCCCTTCTGAATATCTGCTCCTGTGAATCATAGTTCTTGCCTATAAGTGTTTGGCTGTAATGTATTGATTGTGTTGCCTTATTTCTTCATCTAGATTGTGAACAACGGTAGGGCAAGTGCCGCCTTCTCTCATTTGTGTACCTCATTGCGCTTAGCACTGGCAGGTCTTAGGATACCTGTCTGCCAATCGGAATGATACAGAAACTGGTGATATTACCAGTGTTGAAAAGCAGAAATTACATTACGGACTATGCTAGCCACTTGGCCCTCCAGTTTAATCTTACGAGGTAGATATTAATATTCCCTTCTCTTTATACAAAAGAGGAGATAGAATCAGAGAGGTTCAGTAATTTACCAAAGAGCACACAGCTACTAAGTGGTAGAGCTTGGATTTAAACCAGTGCCACTCACACATTTCGGAAACAAGCCTGCACCTTCTGTTTTACTCAGGCTTATGCAGACTTCTTTGCCTTCCTCCTCTCCCATTTCCACATCTTTCTTTTCCTACCTCCAAATCTTTGTCTGCTCTATTGAGCTCTAAGCCTGTTCCTAAGGAAGGTTTCCTAAAGAAATAACAAGCAGCCTTTAGCGTGATCCAGAATTCACCCTATTCATCCTCCTCAGTCTGGTTCAGTTGTTAATTGTCTTGGGACCTTCCTTAAATTAATTATAAACTATGGAGTTAATCTTATCTGAGATTTTCTAGAAGGCCGTGCTCAGCCCTGAATACTCAGTTTTATAGATCAAGGTAGAAATGCCTTTGAAGGATCTTCTTTGAGCTTGTAGTATAAATTGCTGGAGAGACCACAAGGAAAAAAAAAAAAACTTAAATTGCTCCCACCTCCCCACTTCTGCCCATGTATTCTCCTTTTCTTCATGTTACTGTGGGAGAATGAGCAGGACTCCTATGGCTAACCCTTCATTCGCGCTCTGTATCCCATTGCTTATTCAGAGGTAGTTCTCCAGTGAGTCCGCCCTTCCCTCCACTGGCAGTGTTTCCCTCTCCATCAGATCAGCAGCACACAAGCATGCTATAATCTCTCCCATTGTTTAAAAAAAATAAATAAAAATCCAGCTACCACCCCATTTCCCTATTCATCTTTATACCATGTGGCTTGAGCCAGAAACTGGAGTCGTCCTTGCTCTTTGCCACACTCTCATATCCAGTCTCTGAGGAGCTCTTGTCAGTTCTTTCTTAAAACCTATTCAAAACTTGGGGCACCTGGGTGGCTCAGTGGATTAAGGCCTCTGCCTTCAGCTCAGGTCATGGTCTCAGGGTTCTGAGATCGAGCCCCACGTCGGGCTCTCTGCTCGGTGGGGAGCTTGCTTCCTCCTCTCTCTCTGCCTGCCTTTCTGTCTACTTGTGGTCTCTGTCAAATAAATAAATAAAAATCTTTAAAAAAAAAAAAAAAACTTATTCAAAACTTTACCACTTCCTGCCATCCACAGCCACCAACCTGGTTCAAGCCATTGTCATCTTATAGCTGATGACTGATTACTGCAATTCTTACCTAGTTTTTTTGCTTTCGTCTTTGATTGATTTTCATAACAGAAGCCAAAATGATCCTTTCAAAACTTAAGTCTGACTTTGTCACTCCTCTGCTCAAAATCTTCAGTAGTTCTCGTCTTACTCAGTGTAAAAGCAAAAACCCTTACAAGGCCAGGGCACCTGGCTGGCTCAGTCGGTAGAGCATGCCACTCTTGATCTCGGGGTCATTTGGACCTAGAGCTTACTTAATTAAAAAAAAGTGGGGAGCACTTGGGTGGCTCAGGTTAGTTGAGCCTTGGACTCTTCGTTTCAGCTCAGGTCATGATCCCAGGGTCATGAGATGGAGCCCACATGGGGCTCTGCCCTCAGCGTGGAGTCTGCTTGAGGTTTTCTCCCCTCTGCCTCTCACTACACATTCTCTCTCTTTCTCTAAAATAAATAAATAAAACCTTTAAAAATAATGTATGTACTCCAAAGTTTGAATCTCAAATATACAACCTCCACCAAGTACATTTAAAGAAATTTGCTAGGGGCGCCTGGCTGGCTGGCTCAGTCAGTAGAGCGTGTGGTTTTTGATCTCAGGGTCATGAGTTCGAACCCCATTATGGGCATAGAGAAACAAAACAAAACAAACAAAAAAAAAACAAACAAGACTTTAGAAGGTCCTTTGTGATCTGGCTCTCCTGGTAACTTCCTAATTCCCTTCGCCATTCCTGCCCCTCTCCCTCACTCCGTTCCCAACTACATTGACGGCCTTGGTGCTCCTCAGACACATGCCCACCCCAAGAGTGTCCCCTTTGCCCAGTTTGCTCTTGCCCTAGGTACAGGCATGGCTTGCTTGCTCACCTCTTTCAGATGTTGCTCAACTGTCACCTTTTTAATGAAGCCTTCTCTGGCCACCCCATTTAGAATTGTAGAATTACAGCTAGGACCCCCATTCCCTCCTTTTTATTGTCCCCTACCACCCCCCCATTGCACGTACCCCCAGAGCCCACATACTGTCAATGTTATTTGTGTGTGCCTCCGGCCCCTGCAAGCTCCGTGAGGATCAGAATGTGTGTGGATTTTGCCCTTGATCCCCAAGGCCTAGAACAGTCCCTGGAACATGGAAGCCACTCTGTAATTATTTATTGAGCAAATAAACAAATGAATAGGTCTGGGCCAGCTACTACCTAAGAACTTGCTAATTGTATGAGTTGAGTGTTCTTAGATTTGTTTGTGAAGACAGATTATCTTTTCTTCGTGCTGTTCTAGTTCAGATTCGCTTTTTCGCCACAGACAGAATGGGTGTAGGGTGGAACTTTGGAGTCGAAGGACCTGTGTTTGCATCCTGGTTCTTTTGTTGTGTGATTTTTTACTTTCATTTTTTAACTGAGAATAATAAAATTTCTGTTGTCGAGATGTGGTAAAGATTAGAGACAATTTCGTACAACACTTCACGCATGGTAAGGGCTCAGGGAATCGAAGCTCCCCCACCGCCCTTCTCCTAGGATACCCATGTAACAAATTTTTAAGATTTCTCTGTTGCACGAATTTATTTGTTCTTATCGCAGCGGCCATATTCCACCATTCCTTCACTATAGAACCACAACCTCCTCTGGTAGTTTTGATTTCCGTACCTTCTCTCCTTCCTCTTGGCCCTCCCCCCCCTTATCCTACTGAGTGTTGTATAAAATATACAAAACGAGTTTAAATTAGTTTAGAAAAAATCAGTAACACTTTGGGATACCCCAAAACTTATGTTGGGACTCATTGCCTTATGGTAGTACTCTGTTTTGATGCCCCCCCACCCCCCACGCATTGTTTTTGTCTCACATAATTTGTAGGATAAGAATTTAAATGATCTGCAAAAAAAAAGAAAAAAAAAAAAACCCCTAATTACATTGGGGAAGATCTGCATGAGCAAGTCAAGGTGAGGACCTGTGGCCGGTAATGGCGGTCACCTTTGATAAGCCTTTGTGGGAGTAAGACTGAGTTTCCTGGGACTGGATGACTTTGCCCCCTGACAGAACTACTAAAGCAGCCTTCACAGCCATGGAGCTGGAGTTGGCAACTCCAAAGTCCCAGCTTCTTTTGAAAGTCCAAGCTTTACTAATGTTTTGCCCCCCTCCCCCCCCAAAAAAAGAGTTCTGTGTTTTAAAGGCATTTTGTCCCTCTTTCTCCCACCACCTACCACAGGGAGGGCAGCCACCCACGTCACTGTCACACAGCCCAAGTTACCTTCCTGGGCATTTATCCCAGAGAAATGGAAACATGTTCACAAATACTCATTGTAACTTCATTCGTGTACCCAAAAACCGGAAACAACCCAAATGCCCTTCAGTGGGAGAATGGCTACACCAACGGGAGTCCATCATACCATGAAACGCTCCTCAGTAGTAAAAAGAAACACTACTTGGATGAATCTCCAGAGAATTATGTTGAATAAAGAAAAGCCAATCCCAAAGGTTTACATACTAGATGATCCCATTTATATATAACATTCTTGCAATGACAAAATTACAGGAATGGAGACCGATGAGTGATGGCTAGGGGTTAAGGAGTAAGGGAGGGAGGCCTGAGGGCTGTGGGTGTGGCTTTGAGAGAGCAGTCCTGGGGGTCTTTGTGGGGATGGGAATGCTCTGTGTGTATCAGCGTCGATGTTCTGGTGGTGGGTTGTGCTGTAGTTTGGGGCAGTGTCGTCATGAGGGAAATTGAGTAAAGGATTTGAGAGATCTCATCATTTCTTAGAAACGCATGTGATTCTGTATCTCAAAATGAAAAGTTCAGTTTTTTTAAAAAAGCAACAAATTCTGGACATACACAACACTGAATTAATCCCAGAAGCATTATGTCGAGCGAAAGAAGCTAGACCCAAGATTCTCTGATTGCATTGATGTGAAATTCTGTAACAGGCAAATCTGTAGTGATAGAAAGCACATCAGTTACAAGGGATAGGGTAGGGCACTGATTATAACGGAAAACTAGAGAACTTTCTGGATGGAAATGTTCTGTCATAATTACGGTAGGAGTTATACCACTTCGTTAAAACTCATCAAACTATACACTTAAAATGGTGAAATTTATTGTAATGAGTTATACCTCATTAAATCTAACCAAAACAAGGTGGGAGCACTAAGCAAGCAGAAAGCTGCTGGAATAAGTATCTCAAGTGATCTTTTTACTTCCTCCACTTTGTCTTACATGCCACAGGGTGGCGCTAACCACATGTTCTGCCGTTTTACAAAATGGAGTGGGGGGGCAGGGGGCGGGTGCCTGGCTGGCTCATTCGCTAGAGGGAGTGACCCTTGATCTCCAGGTTGTGAGTTCAAGCCCCATGTAGAGCTTAAAAGTAAATAAACTAGAACGGACTAGAAGAGAATCCTGCCTTTAATTCTTTAAAAAGAGGGGAGAGGGAGAAGATGGAGTCCCTAATGGAAGACGTTCAGTTGTAAAAATGACTTTCCTTTTACTGCTGATCCGAGTCAGGTCGGTGATAAATGAAAATACTACTTTTATCTTCACTTTCATTCTCATATTTTCTCTGTGTTTCCTTTTCTCATACTGAGAGCTGATGTTTATATTTTCAGCCTCACCTAATTCAGGACACTTTTTTGCCAGTAGGTAAGACCATCACATTTCTTGTAGTTACACAGTTAACCTTCCCAGTTTCATCTTTTTTTTACCAGCTTATAAGAGAACTAGCTGGCCTGGGAGATAGTCTGCGTGTGTCTACATACAAACCAGGGGGCTCAGCTGCTGGTTGCTCTTTGGACTGATAGGATCTGATGACCGACCCCCCACCCCCCAACCTCGCTGCCTCGTAGTAGGGCCCAGGGGACTTGCCTGGTGTCCTCCACTTGGATGAGTTTCAAGGGCTATGCGGTGGGGACAGCATGTTTGTATTAGTCTAATGCTCAAGTTTTTCTTTTTTCTTTTTTCCTTTTTTAAATTTAAGTTCCAGTACATAATTTTTTGTATTTTTCTTCAGTTATTCCTAACCATAAACTGAACTGCCGTACGCAAAGACCTGGACCAGGCATGCTGGGAGATGTAAAATGTAACCTGTTCCATGCTGTGAATGGTTAATTTTATGTGTCAGCTGGGCCACAGGGTGCCCAGGTAGTTGGTCCAACATTCTGGGTATTTCTGTGACGGTGTTTTTGGATGAGTTTAACATTTAAATTAATAGACCTGGGTGGCTCAGGTCATAGTCTCGGGGTCCTGGGTTTGAGCCCCACATCAGGCTCCCTGCTCAGTGGGGAGCCTGCTTCTCCCTCTCCCTCTGCTGCTCCTTCTCCCTTTGCCCTCTAATTCTGCACTCTTTCTCTCTCAAATAACTAAAAATCCTCCTTAATGTGGGTGAGCCTTATCCAATCAGTTGAGGACATAAGTAGAACAAAAGGCTCCTCTTCCTCCAAATAAGGAATTTCTCCTGCCTGATTGCTTTCCAGCTGAATATCAACTCTTCTTGGGTCTTAAACCTGCTGGCCTTTGAGCTAGAACCGTATCATCGGCTTTCCTGGCTCAACATGGGCCTTCAGGCTCTGGCTGGATTTACATCTTTGGCTCTCCTGGGTCTCCAGCTTGCCAGCTACAGCTCTTGGCACTTGCTATCCTCCATAATCATGAACCAATTCCTTATAATAAAATCTCTTCTTATAAATATGTATAAGTATGTATATATTTTTTCATACATATATAGACATGTATATGTATATATAAATACACATACTTCTGATTCTATTAGGAGAACTCTAGTATACATACCCTCAAAGAATTTAAGACATAAAAAGAAGACAGAACTGAGAAGAGACCTGCAAATATTCACAGATAAGTAGGCTAGTGTAGTATTTAAGAACCTGGGTCCTGGAGTCAGACAGGCAGACTTGGGTTCCAGTCATGGCCGCTCTCATCAGCTCATCATAAATAGTGGCTTTAAAAATGAGGCAGGGGGCGCCTGGGTGGCTCAGTGGGTTAAGCCGCTGCCTTCAGCTCAGGTCATGATCTCAGGGTCCTGGGATCAAGCCCCGCATCCGGCTCTCTGCTCAGTGGGGAGCCTGCTTCCCCCTCTCTCTCTGCCTGCCTCTCTGCCCACTTGTGATCTCTCTGTCAAATGAATAAAATCTTTAAAAAAAAAAAAAAGGGAATATGAATTTAAATACAAAATTTTTGAGCAGTAGCACCCTTTTGGCAAGTGTGTTTGTAGGAAAAAGCTGTTCTGGTGAAGGAAGGAAGGAGTCAGACCAGGCCTCTTCACCTGACCCTCTCGTAGCCGTCCCTGCAGTGGCACTCCAGGGTTCTGGGCTCTTGGTGTGAGAGCCGCTGGCAGAGACGGAATGTCCAGGAGATGGAATAGAATTATCCTAGAGAACAGGACTTAGCTGTTTGTTAGTTCCCTAAATGTGTTCCCTTCTTTCCTGTGCCCTGAATGTTTGTGTTTCCCCCAGAATTCATACCTGGAAACCCAGCCCCCACTGTGATGGTGCTTGAAGATGGAGCCTGTGAGAGGGCATTAGGGTTAGATGAGGTTATGAGGATGGGGCCCTTAGGAGAGGACTGGCGCCCTTAAAAAAGAGGAAAAGACAAGATCTCTCTGCCACATGAGGACACGGCAAGAAAGCAGCCATCTGTAAACCAAGAAGAGGGTCCTCACCAGACACCAAGTCTGCCTGACACCTTGACCTTGGACTTCCCAGCCTCCAGATCTGTGAGAAACAAGTGTTGTTTAAGCCGCCCAGGCTTCGGCATCTTGTCACAGCAGCCCAGACTGACGAGGACACCTAATCTAAAAGCACTAGCATCTCATTTTGACAACTCCAGTAGCTTTCTGCTGGTTTCTCTACGTGTTGTCTGACAGTTCTTCCTTCAAGCCAGGGATAGTCTTCTCAGAAATAAACATGATTATGTCTCCCACGTGATCGTTTGTGCTGGTCTCTCGCTCTTAGCATAAAATCAAAATCTTGACCTGCTCACATCTGCCACCACCATCCTTACCCTCGCTCGGACTTCTCTCGGGTCTCCCAGATGTGCTGTGCTCTCCCCCATCCGGGCCTCCACACATGTTGTTCCCTCCGTTTATACACCCCACTCCTTCCCCTGATCCCTACTCGTCAGGCCATGGCTTGAATATCCCTTATGGGGACTTCCCCAGTCTCATCCTAGCACAAGTCTACTGTGTTCTTCCCTCTTTATACTGTATTATAAATACTTAATTTCTCTCTTGCTGGAGCTTCTGGGTGGCTCAGTCAGTTGAGCATCTGTCTTCCGCTCAGGTCATGATTCCAGGGTCCTGGGATCGAGCCCTGTATCAGGCTCCTTGCTAAGCAGGGAGTCTACTTCTCCCTCTCCTCCATGCTGCTCTCCGGCTTGTGCAGTCCCTAGCGTGTGCACACGCGCACTCGCTCGCTCTCTTTGTCAAATAAATAAATTTCTTTCTTGCTCATACAGAGTAGATTCTGTGAGGGCAAAGACGGTTTCATTATGTGCTACTTCACCAGCCCCCAGCACCTTGTCTGGTATGTGCTAGGTGCTTATTAGTATTTATTGGATTATCAAATGACTCACTGCCTTTCTCAGGAAGACTCTTATCAGGAGGCACCTTGGTGGCTCAGTCCATTAGGTGTCCAACTTGATTGTCCAACTTGATTCCGGCTCAGCTTGTGGTCTCCGGGTTACCGATCAGAGCTCAGCTTTGGGCTCTGTGCTCAGAGGGGGAGTTTGCTTTAGGCTCTCCCTCTGCCCCTACCCCTCTGTGCACACAGGTGCTCCCACTCTAAAATAAATAAATCTTTAAAAAAAAAAAAGGGGGGGGGGGGGCCCGGGGGGCGCAGTGGGTAAAGCCCCTCTGTCTTCAGCTCAGGTCATGATCTCAGGGTCCTGGGATCGAGTCCCCCATCGGGCTCTCTGCTCAGCAGGGAGCCTGCCTCCTCCTCTCTCTCTGCCTGCCTCTCTGCCTACTCGTGATCTGTCTGTCAAATAAATTTAAAAAAAAAAAAAAATTAAAAAAAAAAAAAGAAACACTGTGTGTCAGTCATGGGTGGGCTTGGATCCAGTGTGGAAGTTCATAGTGCCAGCTACACACAGGATTTATCTTGCAATTTTAATATTTTTTTTCCTTTCTGAATTTTTCAGTTGCAGGCCTGCCGGGGGGCCCAGACAGCTGCCGCTACAGCTCCCCGAATCAAGAAATTTGCCATCTACCGATGGGACCCAGACAAGACTGGAGATAAACCCCGTATGCAAACTTACGAAATTGATTTGAATAAGTGAGTATCTGTGGGAGAGCTAGGTATTTGATAAATGGAAGTGAACTCTTGATCTGATTGAGGGACATGCTTTTCGCATCCTTGGATGGTTTAAAAACAGATCATTCGGTGGTCTGGAATTAATCATCTCTTTTTCAAATAAGAATGAGGTATGTATCTGATTCAGAAAGATAACCGGGGACTCCTGGGTGTTTCAGTCAATTAAGCATTTGACTCTTGGTTTCAGCTTTGGTCTTGATCTCAGGGTTTGGAGTTCAACCCCCCATGTTGGGCTCTACTCTGGGCTTGGAGCCTACTTAAAAAGAAAAAATTAATACCAAGAACAACAACTTTTTGAAAAATTTCTTTCCTTTCCCCAAATCGGAGGATGACTAACTCCTAGGATTACTGGTAGAGCGGGTAGACACCACAAATTTGGCTGGAATGGTGATAGGACAAGAGAGGGATATAGTTAAAATATTAACAACAATTTGTACCTCTATTATTTTTTCAATTTCTGTCCCATCAAAGTACCACAAACAGGCGCCTGGGTGGCTCAGTTGGTTAAGCAACTGCCTTCCGCTCGGGTCATGATCCCGGAATCCAGGGATCAAGTCCCACATTGGGCTCCCAGCTCCATGAGGAGATGAGGAGTCTGCTTCTCCCTCTGACCTTCTCCCCTCTCATTCTCTCTCTCACTCTCTATCAGATAAATAAATAAAATCTTCAAAGTGCCACAAACTTAGTGGCTTAAAACCGCATGGATTTATTATCTCCCAGTTGTGCAGGTTAGAAGTCTGGTGAAGGTTTCATCAGACTAAAATCAAGGTGTCTGCAGGCCGTGTTCCTTTCTGGAGACTATTTTTTTGGGCTGTTGGCAGAATTCAGTTCCTTACCATTGCAAAAGCGAGGTGCTGTTTCTTCATTGGCTGTAAGCTCAGGGCTACTTCCAGCTTTTAGGCGTCTTTGCTCTGTGGCTCATAGTCTGGCCTCCAGAGGCCCCAACAGCAGCTTGAGTCCTTCCTCTGTCTCTGAGGCACTGTCTTTTATCGGTTTCCACCCTGAAGGATCTCCACAGGTAGCCAAAGGGAAGGAAGGGGAGTGAGTTGGGGCTCAAGCTTCCCACTGGGCCCCCCCACCCAGCCCCCCCTCCTCTCCCCAGCATAACCAGAACTTCTCTATTTTATGATCTCTTTCATTTGTCAGTTAATAAGTATTTTATTTCTGTTGAACAAAAGCTTCTGTGGTGCCAGAAAATGGTTTGAAAACAAATTCTATCAACACTTTCTTTGACTCTGTATCAACACATAAGTTCTTGATATATAACCTTGTCAAGCAGACAATTACCAAATACTCAGCAATCAAAAACCGTATGTAAAATTCAAAGAAAAGGAAATTATACAGGGCACATTTTTTTTTTTTTAAGATCTTTATTTATTTATTTGACAAAGCGAGCACACCACGGGGAGGGGCAGAGAGGGAGAAGCAGCCTCCCCGCTGGGCAGGGAGCCCGACATGGGGCTCAGTCCCAGGCCCCTGAGATGATTACATGAGCCAAAGGCAGACGTTTAACTGACTGAGCCACGCAGTTTTCCCCCCCAGTGCCCCCCCCCGCCCCTAATACAATAAAACTAAAAATTCACATCAGAAGCAAAAGACTCTGAACTACTTGAAAATTAGAAAGCACTCTTTTAAATAACTGCTTTATTAAAGAATAATGTAAAATATTGTTAGCTGCTTGGAAAATAAAAGCATTGCAAATCAAAACTTACAGAATGAGGCTAAAACTGGAAGAGTTAAATTCATTAGTAATTTTTAATGATAAAAAAAAAATTTTTTTAAAGATTTTAAAGATCACAAGTAGGCGGAGGAGCGGGGTGGGAGCCTGCTCCCGGTTGAGCAGAGAACCCGATGCAGGGCTCGATCCCAGGACCCTGAGACCATGACCTGGGCCAGAGGCAGATGCTTAACCCACTGAGCCACCCAAATGCCCCAAATGATAAAATTTTAAAGAGGAATTACATTCACTCCCAATCAGAGTAGAGTAGCTTTCATCAGATTGCCCTTTCCCAGACAGTAGCTGTAAACTTTGGAAAACTTCGGACAAAACATGAGAAGTAATGACCTGTGGGGCACAGGAGAATAACCGTCACGGGCAGGTACTGGGAGGGCAGGCCATTGGTGCTTGGAAGAACAGAATGCTGCTGGGCAGATGAACAGGTTTTTGGGTGCTCCTTCCTGAGGGCAGACCCCAGTTGATGTGTAGGTACAAGAGCAAAAATTAAACCAGACTTAATGACTGAAAAACGGGAAGGTACACTGTATGGCTACCACAGCAACCAGAAAATGGGGCGGAGGGGGGCTGATTCTATTTATGGACTCTGTCCAAGTTGGGAGTTCAGCCCATGTTAATTGTTGCTTAAAAAAAAAAAAATTGGGAGGCACCTGGGTGGCTCAGTTGGTTAAGCAGCTGACTCTCAATTTCAGTTCAGGTCATGATCTTGAGGATGTGGAATCAAGCCCCATGTCAGCCTCCACGCTCTGCAGAGTCCCCTTGAGATGCTCTCTTCTCTGCTGCTCCCCCTGCTCTTGGGTGCCTGCTATAAATAAGTAAACAATCAGGGGCAGGGCGCCTGGGTGGCTCAGTGGGTTAAGCCTCTGCCTTCAGCTCAGGTTGTGATCTCAGGGTCCTAGGATTGAGCCCTACATCGGGCTCTCTGCTCAGCGGGGAGCCTGTTCCCCCTCCTCCTCTCTGCCTGCCTCTCTGCCTACTTGTGCTCTCTCTCTCTGTCAAATAAATAAAATCTTCAAAAAAAAATAAAACCAATCGGGGCCATCTGGCTGGCTCAGTAGATCGTGCAGCTCTTGATCTCTGGGTTGTGACTTCAAGCCCTGCATTGGGCATGGAACCTACTTAAATTAAAAAATATTTTAAAAATCAGTACTCTCCAGAGAGACCGTAAAATCCAGAGTTGCTACATCATGTTATTCACAAGGTCTAACGTACAGTGCAGCATCACTAATCATACCAGGAACAGTGAGACGGGACCCAAACTCAAGTGGAAAGACAAGCAGTAGAGGCCGCCCAGCCTTGAAATAATCCAGTTACTGGAATTAGCATTTGTGGATTTTAAGTAGTTACACCTATGTTCACAGATTAAAGGGAAAGGTGCTCATGAGAGATAGGAAGTCTTAGCCTGGAAACAAAAACTTAAAAAAAAAAAAAAAAGAACCTTACTGATCTATGGAATGATATCAGAAGGTCTCATATACATAATTGGAGTCCCAGGAGGAGTGGAGAGAGAGAATAGGCAAAAAATACTTGAATAACTAATGGCCAAGAATTCCCCCCCAAGCTGGTGAAAGACATGATTGACATATTTAAGAAGTTTGGTGAACCCCAAGCAGGGTAAATACAAAGAAAACTACCTCCAGGAACATCATAGTCAAATTCCTGAAGTTCGAAATAGCAAAGAGAACATCTTGAAGGCAGGAAGGGGAAAACATGTTACATCTGGGAAATAGTACAAATGGTGGTTTACTCTCCTCAAAAATAGTAGACACCAAAAGGCAATGAAATGACATCTCTAAACTACTTCGAAAAAACACTTACCAACCAGAATTCTGTACTCAACAAAATGATGAAGACATTTTCGGATAACAAAAAAATAAAAGCATTCATAGCCAGAATACCTGTACTACATGAAATGCTAGGAGTTACTTAGGCTAAAGGAGCTTGGTTCTTCAGAAAAGAATGAAAATCACTAGTTACAGTAAATTAAAAAACATTTCTCTGCTTTCATTAAAGTATATATAGGACTGTTTAAAGCAGAATTACAGTATCGTGTAGCATACACCTTATACAGGTATAATACGTATGAGAACTAGCGTACGGGCTGGGAACAGGTTGACCTATAAGGTTGGAAGGTCTTACATGTAAAGGTACAATATTAACTAAGTAGATCAAAAAGTTAAGGATGCACATTAGAATTCTAAAGTAACCATTTTGTTTTTAATCCGGAGAGAGCAAGCTATAAAGCCAATTTATAAATTATATGGAATTCCAAAAATATCTACTCACTCTAAAAATATTACTTAGGAGAGCCTGAGTGGCTCGTTTGAACATCTGACTCTTGGTTTTGGCTCACATCCTGATCTCAGGGTCCTGGGATCCAGCCTCACAAGGCTGGGAGTCGGCTTGAGGATTCCACTCCCTCCCCCTCCTTCCCCTCCTCCCCCTCACATGCACATGCTCGCTCCCTAAAATAAATCTTTTTAAAAAATAAAATACTACTTAAAAGAAGTCAGGAAAGAAAGAACGGGAAAAGAAAGATGTTGAGACAACGAGAGACCCAAATCCAACCACATCAATAATCCTACCCATGCAAAGGCAGTAAACACTCCAATTAAAAGGCAAAGATTGTCCGATAAAAACCAAAACCCAGTTTCATGCTGCTTACAAGAAATGCGCTTTAAATATTGTTAAAAACAAAATTCAGCTAAGTAAATTTTAAAGATGTACTGGCTTTGTTTAACCATTCCTGGATCCGGCAGCATCCAGTCTAGCAGGTGGAAAGGTGCTCCAAGGGGCCTGGGATGGCTTAGTTAAGCATCGAAATCTTGATCTCAGGGTTCTGGTTGGAGCCTACTTGAAAGAAAAGAAAAGAAAAAGGAGTTCCCCAGAGCTGCACAAAATGAAAGATTTATAGGCAGACAGGAGGGGAAGAAAGAACAAAGCGTATTGGTTGTGTATGGCCTTGTGGTCAAAGAATATGCTCTAGGGGCGCCTGGGTGGCTCAGTGGGTTAAGCCTCTGGCTTCGGCTCAGGTCATGATCTCAGGGTTCTGGGATCGAGTCCCACATCGGGCTCTCTGCTCAGTGGGGAGCCTGCTTCCCCCTCTGCCTGCCTCTCTGCCTGCTTGTGATTTCTGTCAAATAAATAAAATCTTTAAAATACATATATATATACACTCTAGAAGATCACAGTTTTTTGGAGCCTAGATTTGTTTTGGGGCCCAGTTATCACAGTGACTGTGGCATGCAGTCGTCTTTGTTATTCTAACAATTAACTGGGCCCTAAAACAAATCTCAGTATGTTCCAGAAAATTGGCATCTTCTAGAGTGTATTCTTTGACCACAGTGAAATTCAAATAGAAAGCAGTAACAGTAGGACATGTGAGGGAGACAAGGGCCTTTAAAATATGATGCCGTGGGGCACCTGGGTGGTTCAGTGGGTTAAAGCCTCTGCCTTCAGCTCGGGTCATGATCCCCAGGGTCCTGGAGCCCCACATTGGACCTTCTGCTCAGCAGGGAGCCTGCTTCCTCCTCTCTCTCTGCCTGCTTCTGATCTATCAAATAAATAAAATCTTTTTTAAAAAAATAAAATATGATGCAGGGGCGTCTGGGAGGCTCAGCCCGTTTAGCATCTGACTCTTGGATTCAGCTCAGGTCATGATCTCAGGGTCCTGGGATGGAGCCCCGTTGGGCTCCATGCAGGGCATGGAACCGCTTTAGATTCTGTCCCTCTGCCCCCGCCATTCCCATACATATATATATTTAGAGATGTAAAAGCTAGGAGAAAATTCTGTGTATTCATGAAACCTCAGGAAGGGGTGTGGTCTTCTTAGATTTAAAAGTGATAGTATCCTAAGAGGAAGAGGTAGTCAGTTTAACAATGTAAGCATTTAAATCTGTGTTTTGAAAAATTGCTTTTTTCAAATTGGGTAATTTGAAAATTGGGTAATTCCACTATCCAAATTAGAACTCAAGTAGCCAGTTGCTGGTTGAGGGCTGTGTGAGGGAGGGGGAGGGTTAGCATCAGATATAACAGATTTGTGGTATATATTTTGGTCTTGTCCAGGCTTTCTGGCTCCTAAAACCCTTGTAAATCCTAAGAAATAAGAGCTACAAGGTCAGGGGTGCCTGATGGCTCCGTGGGTTGAGCCTTTGCCTTCGGCTCAGGTCAAGATCTCAGGGTCCTGAGATCAAGCCCCGCGCTCGGCAGGGGACCTGCTTCGCTCTCTCTGACTGCCTCTGCGTACTTGTGATCTCTCTCTCTCTCTCTCTCTCTCTCTCTGTCAAATAAATAAATAAATCTTTTTTCTTTTTCTTTTTTCTTTCTTTTTTTTTTTTTAAGAGCTACAAGGTCATCTTGTATTATTATAATTTGGTTTTGCTCCCAGTTCCTGAAATAGCTCTGGATAAATAATAAAGGTAAAGTGGGTGGTCCTTTGTTATTCCTAACAAGCCCCTTTTGGCCATTGGCATTTATGTTAATGAGGTGGTTTCTGGAAATCTAGATAATCTCCTACTTCAGTGGGAGGAACCAATCCTGTCAGGAAGTTTGGATCCCTCAGCCCTACCCCTCGACCTGGGAAGAGGGAGAAGTTAAAGGTCGAATCACTTAAACCAATAGCCATTACTCAGTCGTGCTGAGGCACTGAAACATTCCTAAAGTTCATGGAGTGTGGGGTTCAGAGAGCTTGGGTGGGTGAACTCGTGGAGTTGTAGGGAGAGGGCGTGGCTCTGTGCATCTCTTCCATTTGGCTGTTCTACTAAATCATAGTCCAGTAAGTTAACTGTTCTCTGAGTTGTGTGAGCCTCTGTAGCAATTACCAAACCCAAGGAAGGGATCGTGAGAATATCTGATTTGTAGCCAGCCATTTGGAGCACAGGGGACAGCCTGGACTTGGGAGAGTCTGAGTAGAGATCTGACACTGTCTCCATGTCGATGGCGGCAGACTGAGTTCCAATGTGGGACACCCAGCTCGTGTTGCAAGGTTGCTCGGTTCCAGAAGCTACACATTTGGTGACCATGAGTATCTAGTGAGGTATCGGGGTGAGCAGGTGAAAGGTTCACAGCTTTGAAAAAAATGCCTTTAAAAAAACATTCCCAGATCTCGTAAGTAGAGGGGCAGAGAACACAGTGGACAGTTTCCGGCATTGGTTGACTAGAAGGAATACGCCACGCGGCGTGGATTTTCATGTGTTCTGTTCTCTGGTGCGCCTCCAGCATCCCAACCAGAGCCTGGCACAGAGCAGACTTTCAGTTAACAGTGAGTGCAGAAAAATCTCTGATTTTATGACATTTTATGACATAATTCAATCTCCCATTAAAAACACTGACAACGGTCATACTTCTCCCTCCTCAAATATCAGAGGTTGTTAA
Source organism: Enhydra lutris kenyoni (assembly GCF_002288905.1). NCBI lineage: Eukaryota > Metazoa > Chordata > Mammalia > Carnivora > Mustelidae > Enhydra > Enhydra lutris. Next base: position 7,977,729 of record NW_019154122.1, read on the forward strand.
GGTCACAGTTCCCAATCTTAGCTAAGATAGGGCTAGGGCGGAGGGTATTTGCGCATTGCTGATAGACTGCTAACAGCACAGTAGCTAATCTCATCCTGGTGGTGATCATTTCACAACAGACAAGCCCGGTTCTGTGCCACACTCTCCTGCTAAACACCTTAAATCCGCACCTTGGCCATGATATCATTAAAGCTAGGGAAAAGTCTGGGTCATGCTAAAGGCTGTTTGGGGAAGGGGGCGTGTGTTTTTAAATGCCATGCCTTGGGAAGTACACAGGGCAGCGGCCAGAAACAGGTTTGTTGAGCACTGGTCTGTGTGCCAGCTGCCATGAAAAGTGCAGCTTTTTAGTTATTTTTCTAACAAGCCTGTGACATAAAGATCAGTTCCATTTTACGGATAAGAAGCAGGCTCAGAGAGCTTGAGCCATTCCACAGAACTACACACTACAGGATAACAGTCGTGCTTAAACTGAGCAAATGGGGCAGGCGCTCCCTGCCTCATCTTCCTCCCGGGTCAGTTCACCTGTCGTAGTCCTGTGAGATGTAGCTGCTGCTCTCTGCTTTGTAGGTGGGGAGCTGAGGAGGAGGGGGTTTGCTGAGAACCTGGTGAGTGTCCAAGCCTGGACACTGCCCGGGCTCCTAGACGCCAGGCTTGCTCCGCAGCGTCCAGGCACAGTGCTGCGGCCCTTCTCCCCACCCCCCGCTCACTGCCCCCATGCAGGTGGACACTCGCAGTGCTGTCGAGTGGGAGACTGTCTCCTGTAGCTTTTCTTTTCCTAGAAATGCATAGGCGGTGTGACTCCGCCATGCTGAAAATGCAAAAGAATACACAAAGTGTGAAAAAATTTGTGCCCTGAGAAAACCAAATGGATGAGAAGAGCATCTACCGTGTGCAGCATCTCAGATCATACTGTACTGAAGCAGGGACCTTGAACTTGCGTCAGTACAACTGGGGTGTTCTCTTGTTTCCGGGCAGATGTGGTCCTATGGTGTTGGATGCTTTAATCAAGATTAAGAACGAAATTGATTCTACCTTGACCTTCCGAAGATCATGTAGAGAAGGTAAGCATTTCCTTCCTTGTTAGGCTTCAGAAGCTTGGGCTCTGGTTCCGGGGCCTGCCGCGACCGGCTGGCCTTCTGCCAGGGGACCTTGCTGGGTATCGCACTTCCCCTTTCCTTGGGTAAATGCACCAAAAATTCCAAGTGTCGTATGGGTTACGGTTTCTGAATTTCCTTCTCATCCGGAGCTTTATGTCACGTGGTTACTGCCTTTGTCATCCCCGTGAGCTGCCACACACTTTGGGGACAAGCTGCTCCCGCCTGCTGGCAGCCACCTGGGCACCCCTGCGGAGTTCATTCACGGGAGGGGGGGTGGGAGGAGACAGTGGAGAGTTTTTAGTTGGGGTGCAGTGCACCCCCCACAGGCTCCCAGCATTACGTGTACCATGTGTATAGAGCAGCTGCTCAGGAGCACCGTTCTGGGTGGGAACAGAGTTTCCCACGGTGTGCTGCTGGCGCCACAGGAGCCGAGTTCAGGCATGTTCACACCTGCGTTTTTCATGGTAATAGCTGCGTATTTAGGTGATGTGTTAGGAAAATATAATTACTAATGACCATGGAACAGTGATCTAGTTTTTTAATATAAGTTTAAGTAAAAATGAGTTGATTTTAAGAAAACTCGTAAATAATCCTTCAGCTGTGCTCGGACGTAGCAACAATCGCAGAGGGATGGCACAAGGGCTGACAGGTCCTGACGGCCATAGAGCCCCGTCAGTGTACCAGGCTCTGTTCTGTGCACTGGGCAGGGCTAGACCGGCACTATTAGCATTTGGGCCCAGGGAGGTTAAGGGACTCCAAAAAACACGCAGATAGTGAGGAGCCAGGAGTCAGCCAGAGTTGCCGGATTCCGGAATTGCACTCAGGCGGTACACTCTGCCGGCTCTCCAGGCTTGGAAAACCTGGGATCAAACCCAAACAGGGTCGCTTGAGCCACAACCAGTGGGGAGCTTCTTCCTGAAGTGACCTTCCAGAAAGGGAAAAATCACTATAGCTCTTGGCCCGTCACTTTTTGTCTGTGTTCTGCTGTACATTTCAAGTATTTCAGTCCTGCTAAGACATCTGCTTTGATTCAGCTAATTGTAGAGGATGGGCGTTAGTGTACCAAACGCTGACAGATAGTATGATAGTCGTGCTGAGTCCTGCTGTTAGGGAACGCTCTGCTGTAATTAAATACCAGCCTTCCCATGTACGTCCTGGCAACGTAGGAAATAGAGACGCTTTTCAGTAACCTTTCCCCATAAGACTTTTTCAGAGCCGAGAACGTAGGATGTGACCCATCTGGACAAAAAAGTATTAGGCAGAATGATACTGATTGCCGCTCCTTTTTATTCCCTCGTTGACTGTTAAGAGAATTTCCAGGGAGCCTTTTTCGGAGAAGGCTCATGGATTTATTTTTTTTTTTTTAAGATTTTATTTATTTAGGGGCGCCTGGGTGGCTCAGTGGGTTAAGCCGCTGCCTTCGGCTCAGGTCGTGATCTCGGGGTCCTGGGATCAAGTCCCGCATCGGGCTCTCTGCTTGGCGGGGAGCCTGCTTCCCTCCCTCTCTCTGCTTGCCTCTCTGTCTACTTGTGATCTCTCTCTGTCAAATAAATAAATAAAATATTAAAAAATAAAAAGATTTTATTTATTTATTTGACAGATCGAGATCATAAGTGGGCAGAGAGGCAGGCAGAGAGAGAGGAAGCAGGCTCCCTACTGAGCAGAGAGCCCGATGTGGGGCTCTATCCCAGGACCCTGGGATCATGACCGGAGCCGAAGGCAGAGGTTTTAACCCACTGAGCCACCCAGGCGCCCCTCACTGGATTTATTTTTTAAATTGTATTTGATTTCTTACAAGAGCATACTTCTCTGGTTGGATGCTGGGCACATGTAAATATTTTGATAGCATTCAGTCTCCTGGGAAACTTTAGGAGTATTTGCTTATGATGGGTCTTTGTTGTCTCTTACACGCTTATACTAAGATTTACAGGAGGGCTCCTGGGTGGCTCAGTCGGTTAAGCGTCTGCCAGTTCAGGTCACAATCTTAGGGTCCTGGGATCGAACCCCACATCGGGGCTTCCTGCTCAGCAGGGCATCTGCTTCTCACTCTCCCTCTGTGCTCTCCCTCTCTCTCTCTCTCAAATAAGTAAAATCTTTAAAAGAAAGAAAAAAAAAAAGATTTACAGAAGAAGAGGGGGTGGTCTTCCTAAAGTGACAGCCCAGTGCAGGTCTCACAAGTAATCACATCTGAAAAAACAGCTTCAGAAAAGTGAGTTCAGATTGCTTGGTCCTCTTTAAACTCTGAAATACCGAGGAACTTCCCATACACGGCACGGAAAGTGTCATTTTCAGGGTCCTTGGTCAGCACCTTATTTTTGCTTGGTTTGCTTTTCTTACACGTGAGTTCATTCTTCTCCCTGGCAAGGCAGTGTTCAGGCGGTCTATGTGGGTGTCGTGTCCCCAGGGCAGCCGCTGTGCTGCTAGTTCAGTGGGGACGATAGCGTAAGGGTTGTGTGTGGGTTATCTGTGTCCAGGCCTCAGCCGGAAGATGACCAGCACAGGCTCAATTTCCTTGTGGGTCCAGCCTGTCACAGTTTGAGGACCAATAACAGGGGCTTTTTAAAAAGGGGTTGGGGTGCTGATTTATTTCCGAAAATGCATGAGGACTGGCGTGGGAAGTCCGTGATGCCCACAGTGCCCCGGGCCCCTTCTGTCTCCAGTGATTCCACTGATGGGTTGCCTCCTGGTCACAAAATGGCATTTGGAGCTACAGTCATTAGATCTGTATTCCAAGAGGTAAGATGGAGAAGGAAAACGCCACGGGGCTCCTTGGCCACTGCTCCTGATAGTAGGGGAACGGCACTCCAGAAAAAGAGTTTGAAGCTGGACTGATGGGCCCTGGGTGAGGAAGTGCTAAATGCGTTCTCTCTTCTCAGGCATCTGTGGCTCTTGTGCCATGAACATCAACGGAGGCAACACTCTGGCTTGCACCCGAAGGATCGACACCAACCTCAGCAAAGTCTCAAAAATCTACCCTCTTCCACATATGTATGTGATAAAGGACCTTGTTCCTGTGAGTTTCTGCCTCCCCCCATCCCACTCTCCCCCCCACTCTCCCCACCCCATTTTTTATTTTGGGGGGAGAAGGGAAGAGGTGTGCGTGAGGGAGAGATATGTTACCATTCTCTAGGGCAGGCTTTCCTCCGGAGTTTCACGAAGGAATTTGAATGGTACAAGATAAACAGGCCTAGAAGATTCTCCAGCCTCTCATTGGAGAGGATTGTTGGGGAATAACAAGGCATAGGATTTTAGAGCTGGAACAGTCCTGGAATCAAGAATTTGGCTGTTAACTACAAAGAATTCATGTGGAAAATACCAGCGGGGGAAGGCACCAGTTGTTACACGTACTTCAGTCTCTGCCTCCCCGTGTGTGAGCACCTTCCCCGACAGGGCTGCGGGATTGTAAGGTTTCCCGAGTGGGTGGAGGAGAGATTGCCCAGAAGCGAATAACGCCTGTGACTGTTCTCCTCCTGTCATCTTCGCGTGGGTCCACGCCAGGGGCAGAGAGACCTCTGCTGGTGTGAGATGGGGAAATGGGCCGTGTCCCAGAAACAGGGTGAATACGAAAGCTGGGGAGTGATAGTAGACTCTGACCCTTCTTTTTGTCGTCTTCCTCTTAACCTTAGGACCTGAGCAACTTCTACGCTCAGTACAAATCCATCGAGCCTTATTTGAAGAAGAAGGACGAGTCCCAGGAGGGCAAGCAGCAGTATCTACAGTCCATAGAAGACCGTGAGAAACTGGTCATTAATCCCCATTTATTGTCTTGCCTTGCTAGGAAGTGTGGCTTGGGGTGATAGGGTGGGGAGTATCAGCACGGGACGCTGCAGACCATTTATGGAGTGTGTTCTGGAAAGGAACTGCAAGAGCATCTGTCTGAGGAGACACTGTCCTCGCAGGGCCGGGGGGGGGGGTCATGTGATCCCACAAGGGCCCCCAGTGGACCAGGGATCCGGCACACGGCTGCCCTGCCTAGAAGGGCAGATGATTACCATGTTGTAGGATGGTTGTTTCAGGGGAAACCTGTATGCAAATGATTGGGTCTTGCCAAGGCAACAGCTCTATCAGAGCTGCTCTTTAACAGAGTGGCCACGTCAGACACGTGCCGGCCCCTGGCAGTCGTGCTCCCAGCCTGTGTTACAGGTGGCCGCCAGTCGGGCACTGGAACCTTGCCGTTCTTTCCTAATGCCAAGTGTCCGGGGGATTGCTGGGTGGGGCGGTGACGGCCTGTCACTCTCTTGGCGCTCCGGTGTCCAGGCTGGGACGTCTTACAGTGAACATTCTCAGGTTTTTGGTCCGATTCTCTGGCCCTCCTCTGGAGAAGCCTCTGGTTTGCACCTGCAGTCCTGGCACTTCAGTGTGGGGAGGGAGCGGTGGGAGGGAGACCCAACAGATGGGTCCCAACAGTATGGACAGTGTGACTGCACGGGGCCAAGGGGACAGCATGTCTGCGCGTCCCGCGTTCCTCCGGGGTGGCGGCGGAGTCTTACTCCTTCCTGAGTCCCAAGGCCCTGGCGCGGGTTACTTATCGGTACGTGTTAGGCACGTGGATGAGTAAACGCCCTGTACCTTCTAGACGTCAGATGGTTGAGGCCCTCTCCTCTTCCCTATGGAATTAAGACAGGACAGTCCTCGTGTGAGTGCCCGGCGCTCTGGGTAGAGCGGTGCGGCGCAGGCAGCTTTCTCCTGTGTCGGGAGTCCCTTGTCCTCAGGACAGCGCTCTGCCTGGCAATCCTGACTCACACAGAGGGTGTGACTGCACAGGGCCGGCTTGGAACTGGTCTCTCTGGGCCACCTCACCCTCCTGCATTCCTCCGGTAGGCAACCCCAGCTAGGAACTGCCTCCTGGGTGTACGGTACTAAGGCGCGAAAAGTCTCCCTGAGCGCGTTTTCTACATGATCCAAGTTTACACCTTAAAATACCAAAAATTTGTTAAGCATTTTTCACTTCTTTAAATGAGTATGCTGAGCATAGCTTTTTCTCACAGTTTTAAAAGCCATAATGGTCGCTGTGGGTGATTGGAAAATACAAGTAACTATTTTTAAATATAAATAATCTAATATTCCAGCACCCAAAGATAATGTCCATGGACAACTACTTTTGTTTTTTTCTTTTATATGCTACATTTTTCTGTAGGTGGGATCAAATGTAAATATGCCTTTGTGTCCTGCCTTCACTTTCGTCACTGTGAGCATTTTCCCATGTTCTTTTTTTTTTTTTTTTTTTTTTTTTAAAGATTTTATTTATTTATTTGACAGACAGAGATCACAAGTAGGCAGAGAGGCAGGCAGAGAGCAAGGAGGAAGCAGGCTCCCTGCTGAGCAGAGAGCCCGATGCGGGGCTCGATCCCAGGACCCTGGGATCATGACCTGAGCCGAAGGCAGAGGCTTTAACCCACTGAGCCACCCAGGCGCCCCGCATTTTCCCATGTTCTTACGAATTCTTCATAAGCATTTGCCCAAACGTTGCTTTCTGCTACTTCAGTTGAATGCACTGTGCGTTACATAACGTCCACCTACTGTTGCACAGTGAAATTCTCTCCAGTTGCTCACTGTTACGAGTGAGGCTGGATAAACATCTTGATCTTTCAGGTTCTGGCCAAAAATGTGAGTTCCTTTTCTTGTTAATAGGTTTTTCTGTAAGTGGACCAAAGAACATGACTATCTTGAAGGCTCTTAAGCCTGGCGCCCTGTGCTTTCTGGACCAGCGGGGAAGTGTGCGCTCCCACGTGCTCTCTGAACAGAACAGAGATTTGTTAAAGGCGCGCGGCGACAGTCGTGGCTGTCAGCTATGCCACCTGCTGCGGTCACAGGTCCCTGTGCTCCTCTGTCTTGCTGCTTTTAATCAGTTTCTGGTCTTCACAAAGTTAGAAAGTCTGGTTTTTTAGAATTGGCTGGACAAATTGAGTCAGCATGGCGGGGTTCAAGTGCAAGGAGGTATTCCAGAGTCGGACCACCTGGGTCCCATCCTGCAAACCTGGGTGCTTGCAGCTGTGCAACCCCGGACCAGTGACCTAACCTGTCTGCGACTCCAGTAGTCCTCACGCCGTAGCATTGGGTTGTTGGGATGATCAAATGAGGGAAAGTGAGTATGGCACAGGGGGCTTATTTAAGATATCGTACCCGGGCAGAGACCAGGGTAGACTCCTCAGTGGCCCAGTATGCAGGTCCTTCCTCATTGCTCCTAACGAGCATTCTCGGTGGTAGGGTATTTGGGGTGGGTTGGTTGGTTTTTCATGGTTTTTTTTTAGACGATTGAGAGGTTAGTGTTTATTAGAGGGTAAGTGCCAGCTCTGGGTTCTAACCCAGCAGGCATGTATATTTCAGTTCCAAGACATTTTCCATGAACTTGATAATCTCCGCAAGCCACCCCTAAGACTTTGCCAGGGAAACTCACACAGGTGGGCACTTTGTTCGCGCCTCGACCCCAGCATCACGATCCGTCACCTGGAGACGTGGCCGTCTCGTGCGCATCCTGACTGCCCTTCCCCCGCACACAGGACGGGCTGTACGAGTGCATCCTCTGTGCCTGCTGCAGCACGAGCTGCCCCAGCTACTGGTGGAACGGAGACAAGTACCTGGGACCTGCGGTTCTCATGCAGGTAAGGCGCTCCCTCGCTGCCCTACGGGGACTTGACGCTGAGGCGGCCGCGGGCGTCTGGCTGGCGCCGTCGCCGGAGTGGCTGACTCTCGGCTTCAGCTCAGGTCCTGACCTCAGGGTCCCGAGAGCCAGCCCTGCCTCGGGCTCCACGCAGGGGGTGGAGTCTGCTTCTCTCCCTCTGCCCATCCTGTGTGTTCTCTCCCTCCCTCTCCATCCACCCCCAATAAATCTTTTTTTTTTTTTTTTAAGATTTTTTTTTTTTTTATTTATTTATTTGACAGAGAGAGATCACAAGTAGACGGAGAGGCAGGCAGAGGGGGGGGAGCAGGCTCCCTGCTGAGCAGAGAGCCCGATGCGGGACTCGATCCCAGGACCCTGAGATCATGACCTGAGCCGGAGGCAGCGGCTTAACCCACTGAGCCACCCAGGCGCCCCACCCCCAATAAATAAATCTTTAAAAAAAAAAAAAAAAAAATGAAGTCCAAGAGGACAGTATATTGTTGGAAACCAGGCGTTCCAGCGGGCATCCAGTACAACCAGGACTGTCTTCACTTGGCTTTCAGTAAATCTTCACCTGCAGGGGCACCTGGGTGGCTCAGTGGGTTAAAGCCTCTGCCTTCGGCTCGGGTCATGATCTCAGGGTCCTGGGATCGAGCCCCGCATCGGGCTCTCTGCTCCGCGGGGAGCCTGCTTCCTCCTCTCTCTCTGCCTGCCTTTCTGCCTACTTGTGATTTCTCTCTGTCAAATAAATAAAATCTTTAAAAAAAAAAAAAACTTCGCCCGCAAAATACCTCATTCTGTGTGCTGCGGGCTACCCCAAAGGGTGCTGGCATGCTTTTTGATAAAATAGGCCTTGCAGGTGTTTAAACGTATCCCCTGTGCAGCTGGCTCTTGTCTACCCACTCACCCACCGCCCCCCGCAGACCACATCTGTCGGGGGGTCACCCAGTGCCCTCGGACGGGGGTGTCTGACATGCAAGTGGGGGAGAGACATTTCTTGGAGGGGCGGCTTCCCAGCTCTAAGGCTGGAACTGGTTTCCAGGCTAATGAAAGCCTGGAGTCCTGGGCTTCGGGGTTATTTGGCAAGAAGGCAGCATTGCTTTTCCGTGCACGTGCGAACGTGTATAGTTCACTGCAGAGAAACTTTGCCTTCGTTCCCAGAAAGCTGTGCTTTTGCAATCTGTGGTCAGTGCTTTTCACAGATTCCCAGTTCCAAAAAGCAAGTTCTCATTTCTCATCCTCCCACAAAAAGGGAAGTTACAAGTTGTTTGACTGTATTAGCAGTATTGATTTCTGTCCACGCAAAACATCGAATAATGAGGCGCATGCACGGTGGGCCTCTGCCCCCCGCGCAGTGAGTTGCTGGGGAACGAGCAGCCCCCACTTCACTGCATGAGCAGCCCAGGCTGCCTTCGGCCGTTGCGAGCCAGGCCCCGGGGCAGATAGACCAAGAGTCCATCCAGGAGACACACGGTCTCCTGACAGATCTAAGTCATGGGTCTACTAGAAGACCTAGGTTGGTGCTGTGAAGACAGAGTCATGTGACACCGTCCCTGCCTTCCCGCACTCAGAATCCGGGCAGGAAGCCAGTGAGCACCTTGAGATAATGAGACGATGCCTGATGACATGTGTTGAAGCACCAGGGTACCCGGGGTGCTGTGCCCTGAGTGGGGGGCACCGTAGTAGAGAGCAGTTCTCGAGGAGGGACTCTCCCTGACAGATGGCAGGAAGCACAGAGCAGAGACAGGCCTCTCAGCTGAGGGACTCCCTTTCTGCTGCTCCCCCGGGGCTCTGAGCGGGCCGGTTGGGATGCCAGCATGGCTCATCGGCCCCCGGCTCCCCAGGCCTACCGCTGGATGATTGACTCGAGGGACGACTTCACGGAGGAGCGCCTGGCCAAGCTACAGGACCCGTTTTCCCTGTACCGCTGCCACACCATCATGAACTGCACCAAGACCTGCCCCAAGGTACGCGGGCCCCAGCCCTGCCTGCAAGGCTCCGGGAGAGGGGCTGGAGAACCATGTCCCCCCAGACGAGCTGAGCTGTGAGGACCAGACTAGCTCGGGCCCTCCCCCTCCGGAGAAAGGCTTCCTTGCGGGGCACACACGGGCCTAGGGGAGTCAGAATGCCCCAGGAATCCACAAGCAGGAACTTGTCCTCGCTCTCCCTGACTCAGTAGGAGCCTCGAGAGGTGGCAGAAGGTGGGTAGCTGTGGGGACTAGATCCCTGCTCCGTGTCACAGGGTCTCCGCTTGCAACACTGTTGCCAACATGCTGTGCTCTCACAGGAGCCCCTTTGTCCCCGGTGTCCCTCGGTCAGGGCTCCTCTCCACACTTCCCCAATCCTGCTTATCCTCCCCTCCTTGCGCTCCCCTTGACCTTTGGCTCCTGCCACTGCCCATCTCTCAGCCTGCCTGTGGGGCCTGCATGCCAGCAGGATGGCCCGCTGTGGCCTCTGCTCAGGTGCCGACCCTGGTCTGCTCAGTGGGCAGGGAGCGCCCAGGGCCACGCGGCTCAGGACACGGCTGCCCTTTGAGCAGAGACTGTGGGCAGAGCGGGGTCCCTGAGAGAGGCAGCAAGGGAACAGGCAGCAATATGGAAAACTCTAGGGTACCCAGTTGGGAGTTTTTAAAAAGAAGGTGGGGGGAGATAGCATAGCTTAAACAGGAAATGAGACTGGGTAATTCCCTGCTTTTTTGCCTGGAGACTGTTTCCAGGGCCCCTGTCTCACGGTGCTTCTCCTGTCCGGCCAGCAGTGGGGCCTGGGGGGCCCCCCGGTGAGGGAGAGCACAGGCTCCAGCCTGGCACGCGTGAGCCGTTAGTAGCTGGGCCCGCACACGGGAGCCCCGTCTGGGCTCCGGAGGTGCGTTCCCGGGCAGGTGCCTTCGCAGCAGACAGGAACAGAGGCCCTCCGTGACCTGAGGGACTAGATGAGGCCCGGGTTGTATGAGCTGGAAGGGTCCCTTCCACAGCTGGGGACGCTGAGCCCCGGGCACGGGGGGTGGGCTGCCAGCCACTTGCTGAGGTCGCTGTTGGGACAGGGCCGGGAAAGCCCCCCAGACTCCCTGACCCTGTTCTTCCTGCTGCCCCAGGTGTGCTGGTGGGCACAGACCCCCCCCCAGGTCCTGCGGTAAACGGGGGTGGGCAGGGGCGCCACGGAGGCCCTTGCAGTTTCCATGCTGTGCACAAACACGCCACTCCTGTTCCGTCTCACACTGCCTTTTCCCCTTAATTTACTTGGGAGACCATTCTGTATCCGTCTTTGAAGAGTGTCCTCTCTCCCTTTCTCTCTGAAGATCTCTTGTTTCTTTTTCTTTTTTCCTCCTTTCCACGCACTTTTTTTTCCCACCATAAAAGTGCTTTTTTTGGCCATTGAGTTGCACAGACAAAAGCTTCCCAGCTGGGTGGGATGAGGCCGTCACCACTGTAGACTGTGCCGGGAGTGAGGGAGAGTAGATGGCGTACGAAAGCTCCCCACCATCTGGAGCCTCCAGGTCACGGAGTCCACATCAGCCTGCGGGTCTCCGCGGAAGGCATCCTGGTGCGCAGGACCACACCACAGCGGGCAGAAGGGGGCGGTGGCCTTGTGCGGGGACCGCAGGGCACACAGCAACAGCCGCATAGCCCAGGATGGGGGGCTAGGCCTGACCATAGGGTATCAGGCCCTGGGGAGTCTGTGGGCAGGGGGTCCCCAGGGCCAGGCCTGGGGGGAAATCTGAGCAGGACCAGGGGGCCGAGCTGGCTTGGTCTCAGGCAGAGCTGGGCACTTGGCACCAAGGAGAAAGTTGTTACAAATGTCCCCTCCTTGCTCAGTCTTCTCTGCGTGCTTGTTGACGATGTGTGTGCGTACAAACTCGGCCCTGAATTTCTTGCCCCTCAGAGGGCATGGCCACATGTCCTTGGCCAGTTCCTGGGTGTTAGAGGCGACAGACTTTGCTTCCTGCTCGGGTGTTCACGAGCCGTCTTCTGGGCCTCTTCCCACACACTTAAGTGTCAGGATTAGAGCTGTCCTGCTAGAAGGCGGCACTCTCTTCTAACCTCAGAGGAGCCCTTGTCTCGTTTTTCACATCTTCACGTGTCTGCCTACCTGTAGGCGGTCGGCAGGTCTGCGCAGGGTTTCATTGTGGTGCCTCCTGCAGAACCAGTGCGGGCCAGACTGCCGATGGCGCTTGGGAGGGGCCACCCACGAGGCTCGGGTCACCCAGGAGGGCGCGTGTGTGCCCTGGGGAATGTGTAAGGATCCAAGGGCAGCTGGCTGCTTGGGACACTGGCCATGGCCGTGGAAGAGCTGCCCCCTCCTGGATGTGTGTGCAGGGGGGCGGGGGGGTCGGCCCTGGGCAAGGCTCTCACCGCCAGGAGGCCAGTGCAGGTGGAGGCGGGAGAGCCCTGAACCCAACCCCCTGGCTTTGGAAGGGTGCGGTTTGCATCCGCCTTGCTTTGTCCCTTTCCCACTGGGGGGTTTGCCCAAGGCGCCGGCTTCTTCATTCAGCCTCGCAGACCTGGTGATATCAATTCTCTTCTCTTTTCTCAAGGGGCTGAATCCAGGCAAAGCTATTGCTGAAATCAAGAAAATGATGGCCACCTATAAGGGGAAGAAGGCGTCCGTGTAACTGTTCCCACACCCAGCACGACAGCCAGCTCGGCTGGACGTGCTGTATCTCCAGTCTGAGTCCCTTCAGAGGTCTTGGTTTTCCATGAATACAGCATGTATAATAAAGATTTTAAGAAATAAATAAATGTTATTCTACTTTATTAACAAAAAAGCAAGCCTGTTCCTTTTACTCCCTGAAGAGGAATGCACGGGTGCCAGAAGGAAGAGTCCCTCCTGTCCTCGGAGAGGGGCCGGCTCCTGCGCTGAGCCCCTGGGGGGTGGGGCGGGGCCTGTGTGCACAGGGGAATGTGCAGGGGGTTCCCTTTGCCCCTTCCCCACTCCACACCCTTGGGTGGGTTCCTCCTCCAGTCTCGCCGTGTGTCCGTCTGTACGGGGAGGGTGGTGACTGGCCGCCTCACCCGTGGCTGTGGGAACAGACTTTACTGCACGCTCACTGTTGGCTCTTGTCCTTTATGCAGACTCCGGGATTAGAATTACCGATGCGAGGTTGGCTGCCTCCCAACACGGAGCGTGACCAGGTCAGCTGTGACCTTGAGTTCCACGGCTGACCTCCAGGGGCCTCTCTGGCAAGCTCGGGTTCCCAGCGCTTGGCTTTACCACCGAGGCCGCAACGCTCACTAAAAGCCAGACAGCGCGAAAGTGCATCAGGGCAGAAGTGAAAGGCCCTCCGAACAGCCCACCCACCCCCGCTGATGGTTGTATTTCCTCCCAGACCTTTATGTCATGACAAATGGGCACACACAAAGCTTTCCCTTCCAAATCAGGGTGTGATATGGGGCAACTGGGTGGCTCAGTTAAGCGTGGAACTCAGGTCATGATCGCAGAGTCGTGAGATTGAGCCCGGTGTCGGGCTGAGTGTCGCATCTGCTTGGGATTCTCTCCCTCCCCCACACCCGCCTCCCCCCCTCCCCACCCCTGGCACAGGCACTCTGTCTCTCTCAATAAAATCTTAAAATAAAATCTTAGGAAAAAAAAGCGGGGTGTGATCTAACCTGTCCGCTTCCCATTTTTCCTCCTTTACTGCAGTCACATCCATGTAACAAATGTACATCCTTAAGTGCCATCGTTAAGTGCCCTGTTAGAGGCAGAACGTACATTCGCATCATTGTGTAGCCGCCCCCGCCGTCCGGACCTCTGTGTCCTGCAAAACTCGTCCCCGTGAAACGACTGCCCCACCCCGGCCAGCACCCTTCTACTTTCTGTTTGCAGGACTGACGGCTCCCTCCTGAGAGGGCAGCCGGGCAGTAGTCTTTGGTAAACACTTCACTCAGCATAAAATTCTCAGGGTTCCGGGCACCTGGGTGGCTCAGTGGGTTAAGCCGCTGCCTTCGGCTCAGGTCATGATCCCAGTGTCCTGGGATCGAGTCCCACATCGGGCTCCTTGCTCAGCGGGGAGCCTGCTTCTCTCTCTGCCTCTCCCTGCCACTTCGCCTACTTGTGCACTCTCTCTCTCTCTCTGACAAATAAAATTTTAAAATAAAAAAAAAATTCTCAGGGTTCCTCTGTGTTGTAGCCTATTGTCAGAACCACTTTCCTTTTTTTGTTTTTTAGGTGTTTATTTTTAAGGAGCACCTGGGTAGCTCCGTGAAGCATCCAACCCTAGGTTTCAGCCCCGGTCATGGGATCGAGACCCGCCTCGGGCTTTGTGCTGAGTAGGGGGCACTGGAGATTCTCGCTCCCTCTCCCTCTGCCCCTCCCCAACCCGCCCCCAACCCTGTGCGTACTCTAAAAGCAAGAAGTAAATGATCTCTACACCACCGTGGGGCTTAAGCCCACAACCCTGAGATGAAGAGTCACATGTCCCTGGGGGCCTGGGTGGCTCAGTCGTTAAGTGTCTGCCTTCAGCTCAGTTGCTGATCCCAGGGTGCTGGGATCGAGCCCCACATTGGGCTCTCTGCTCTGCAGGAAGTCTGCTACTCTCTCTCCTTTGTGTTCCTCCCTCACTGTGTGTCTCTCTGTCAAATAAATAAAATATTAAAAAAAATAAAAGTCGCATGTCCCACCAAATGAGGCAGCCAGGTGCCCCTGAACTTGCTTTTTCAGGCTGAAGAATCCTCCCTTGGGTGTAGACCCCACATTTTGTGGATTCATCCATCCCGTAGTAGACACTTGGGTTGCTTCCACGTCTTTTAGCTGTTGTGAATCACAGCAGCCTTCTGTTTTCACCCCACGATAACGGAGGGCCTCTTTGATGTTAATAAAGATCTACCTGTGTGTGTGATTTAAATTCCGCTTGAGCCTTTCGAACCCCAGGTTCAAAGCTCTGTGGCGCAGGTGCACGGTGACCGACCCTCCTCTCCCTTGGGAGCACTCCAAGGTGGCTCTTTTAACCCACAGCAGTGAGATCAGCGGAGAAACAAAGGCCTCTTGGCGTTGCCATTGCGAGTCAGGCGGCTAAGATAAATGTCTGACTCATCCGGGATGAACCTTAATGAGCGTTTCTGGCTTTGAGAAGGGACAGCTCAGAAGGACTCGTCTCCATTATTAGGAGAGTTTAGGCGCTAGGGGTAGAGATGACTAAGATGTGTTCCCTGCCACCGAGGAGCCCAAGTCACCAACTTAAAAAGGAGCAGACACTGATTCATGAGAAATTCAGAACAGGGTCTTTGCCCTAAAATGTCCAATCTCAAATTCTTGACCAGCCCTGGAAGACTACATGGTACCCCGTCCTCAGGAAGTGGGAACCTAAAGACCCCGGCAGTCCCCACACCTTCCACATCCGCTCACACTCTGTCCACCTCTGTCAGCCCTGGAAAGGTCCCAGTTCTTGGATCCACATATGATTTGACTTTGCCTCTCGTGCCTTGTTGGGTAGAGAAAGAAGGGTTTTTCTCGTGCATGAAGTCATGGCTTGGAATGCCAGCTCTGCGCCACTGGCTCCGGGGACGAGGCAGTGTCCTGTCCTGGGAGCTGCCACTGCTGATCTTCTTCTACACCTGGCAAATCCATGACTGCCGGCCACTGTAACCACGTCTCAGACCAGGGTCAAATGGGAACACGTGACCCACCCATGGTTGCACTTACTGCTTATTTAATCTTTCCCCGGATTTTAGGCAAACGTTCCATCTCAACAGTCACAAAGACTTTTCTAATAAAAACTTCATAGTTGAGCAGACAAAGGGTATTTTGTCCCTTATGCTACTTCTGTGGCCCCGACCGTGTCCAGTCAATGTGCCTTCATTCACAAAAGTAATATTGTGGAATTCCTCAAATTTCTCTAAGACGGGACCCAGCCATCTTTTCTTCCCTGGTCTTTGGGCAACTTGAACTTCTGTGCCTCTGTTTTCCTATCTATAAAATGGGAATTAGGGGCGCCCGGGTGGCTCAGTGGGTTAAAGCCTCTGCCTTTGGCACGGGTCATGATCCCGGGGTCCTGGGATCGAGCCCCGCATCGGGCTCTCTGCTCAGCAGGGAGCCTGCTTCCTCCTCTCTATCTGCCTGCCTCTCTGCCTACTTGTGATCTCTCTCTGTCAAATAAATAAATAAATAATCTTTTAAAAAAATAATAAAATAAAATAAAATGGGAATTAATAGCATTCACCGCTCACAATTGTGGTTCAGGAGTGCCTGGATGGCTCAGTGGGTTAAGCCTCTGCCTTCAGCTCAGGTCATGATCTCATGGTCCTGGGATTGAGCCCCGCATCAGGCTCTCTGCTCAGCAGGGAAACTGCTTCCCCACCCCCTGCCTGCCTCTCTGCCTACTTGTGATCTCTCTCTCTGGCAAATAAATAAATAAAATCTTTAAAAAAAAAAAAAAAAAAAGAACTGTGGCTCAATTCCAAATGAAAATAATAAATGTGAGTTCTCAACCCCCCTCCAAAAAGTAAATATGTGAGCTGATAGATGTGTGAACTCAGGGAAGACAATCCTTTATACCTCAAAAAACTCGAAAAAAAAATTTTAAATAAATACTTAACATATTAATTTCCAAAGAAAATAAAGGCAAATGGGACAGCATCTAGCCTGCAGTAGAGCAAATGCTCCAGAAACACAATTGAGCAGATTTGTCTTGAATCCCCACGGCGTGGAAGGCCCCCTCAGGGTCACAGGAACCACCCAGGACTTCCGGCCAGAGTGAGGGAACTCCCGTCTAGAGGATGGTTTTTTTTGGCGCTCGTTTCTGGGGTCACACTGACCGCTCAGAGTGCTGCGACAGATCCCAACACCCAAATTTTCTCAGGTCCTTCTTGCCCAGGAGACTATAAGACAAATTGTGAAACCCCCCCCTTTTGTGTCCAGACAGGCATCATCCTGTCATGGGGTTTGTTACTAGAAGAGAAAATCCACTTTTGTTGCAAAAATCTAGTGAAACTGGCGAAATGGAGAAGTAAGGCAATGCTCCAGAAAAAACGGGTTCACACTAGTGACTTGTCAAACCTTTGGCCACTTGGACCAGGCATATCTTATGTCCTTCTCTGCGGGGGGGGCCCCAAGGGAGCCGCCACTTGCAAGGAAAATTCCTTGATGGGTTCTGACCCACATGTGACTAGAGCCCAACCCACAGACCACTCAGTGGACCACACTGTGAGAGCCACTTCCCCAAAGGTAAACCCAGCAGACGGCAGGACCTTCCACATCCTCTGTGGTTTGGAAAAAAACTTCCTCTGTCCTCCTGTGGGTCAAGGCAACAGGCGGGGCAGCAGGTGCGGCTCCTTCCCAGATGGCTCAGAGGGCGGAGCCTCTTCAAAGCCCAGCCCAGGGGACCAATCTGACAAGGCGATCCCTGAGACCCTTGTTTTATGAAGCATCCAGCCCAGCACCAGGAGCTAGAGAAAGCGACCAGCCTTCCCCAAGCACCTGCTATCTCCTTCCACCCTCTGAACGGCTTCCGTTTTCCACAGCAGGAGAGGGGCTCAGTGAGGGAAAGTGACTTTTTAAAGCTCATCCAGCTAGAAAGCACCCGATGCGCATCGTAACCCAGGTCTCTGGGGCCACAGTCCAGCTCCAGTCCCCGTACCACACTGCCTCTTGGCAAGGCCATCCTAGCGAGCCATTTCTATGAACCCAGCCATTCTGCTTGCTGTGGGGGGTCTGGGTTCCCCAGGCAAGAGGTCTGTCAGGTGTGAGGCTGGGCTCTGGAGGAGGACATGGGGACTCGGAGAAGTCACCTGCCCACACTACAAATCTCATCAGCAGATGACACAGCACTTCTCAACGGAGTGAAGCCAGCCACACCCCCAGGTAGTCGAGCTGCTCGGCCAGGAGCCTGCCCGAGCTCAGCAAGTGGCTCCATTGTCCCCCTGTCCCCCCACCCCGACCCCACTCAAAATAGAACCCTGGGGGCGCCTGGGTGGCTCAGTGGGTTAAGCCTCTGCCTTTGGCTCAGGTCATGATCTCAAGGTCCTGGGATCGAGCCCCACATCAGGCTCTCTGCCCAGCAGGGAAATTGCTTCTCCCTCTCTCTCTGTGCTTGCCTCTCTGCCTACTTGTGATCTCTCTCTCTGTCAAATAAATAAATAAAATCTTAAAAAATAAATAAATAAACAGACCCCTGGAACGTCTCCAATGCCACACTCCTGCACTCCACATGCCACCCATCAGAAAGTGCTGTCAGCGTTTGCTCCTTTAGCAAATGTCTGCATGCGTTCCTGCCATGTATCTGGTACTGTCAAGGCCTTCCCTGCTTTCCCTTCTGGAGTCTATCCTGCACCATTACCCCCCCCCCCATCGAAGTTCTGACTCCTTCCAGCCCTTTCCATGACAGGTTATTATTGCTGGAGTTTTCCTCTGCCTGCCTTTGTCTGCTCCCGGTGTCTGTCCCATTCACCGTCCTGTTCTCAGCTCCTAGAACAGTGCCTGGCATGGCGCAGGTAACACTGGATGGATAATGAATAGGGCCAGTCCTATCCTGGCCCTAATATGATCCTTCCCTGATTTGTCCCAGACCCTGGGGTCTTGGATTCACAGTCGGCCTTTGGAAGTCCTTAGTCCAGAAGCCACCAACCCCAGGTTAGGGGACACTGTGTCTGCACCTGTCAGGACAGGGCAGTGTGCTCCACACTGCATACAGGGACAAGGTGTCGGTGCCTGTCAGGGCCTCCATGCGTCCCACCTGTGCAGGGGTACCCGCAGTCATGCTGCGAGGCTTCTGGGAGCTGGGCTATCCCTCGGCTCTCCCTCTGGCATTTCAGACGCCTCCCATGTCTCACTGCAGAGGCTCCCCTTGTCCACCCACATGTCGGAGTCTGTGAGTCTCTGCGCGGGTGTGTCTTCCTTCTTTAGCGTTTATCAAGCCATGCCAGGTGCTGTCCCAAGTGCTTTACTTTTTCCCTCACGTGAGGCTCACAACTCTATGAGGCGGGCATCGCGGATGTCACTGCCATCGCGTCGGTTAAGAAAGGAGGCCCAGAGAGTTAGGTGACTTGCGCAAGGTCACACAGCCTGGAAAGGTGGAGGCCAGCCGAAAGCCGTAGGCAGAGGCCTTAGCTACTGCGGTAGGCAGCTGGGGCTGACTCCGGGTCTACAGTGCACGGGCCGCGCTTGTATCTGTGTTTCTGAGTGTCACAGCGCTGTTGTGTATGGTGCGTTGTCTCTACGTGTCACCTGTGTGTGTGACTCTGTATGTGTGTGTGTGTGTGTGTCCGAGGGTTGCTGTCTCATAGTGTGTGTCTGTGTGTTCTTGTGTCTGAGGGATGGGAGTCGCAGTCCCTGAGCATGCCGCATCCAGGGTGTGTCTGTCGCCGGCGGGCGGTGCAGGCGGCTCGGACTACGAGTCCCGGCAGCCCGCGCGCGGGGCGGACGTGGGGCCGCAGTGGGCCGGGCGGGGCTTGGCTGCGCGCACACCCCGACTGCGGCACCTTCCCAGCCGCGCCAGCCGTCGGCTCCAGCAGGTGCCCCGGGCCCCCTCGCGCCCCCCGGACTTCCGCCCCACGCCCCAGCCTCCCGCTCCCGCCTCGCGCCCCCGCTGCGGGGCATCGCGACGCCCAGGCCGGGGCCACGGGCCGCAGCGCCGGGGCCGGCGATGAGCGCGAGGAGCCGGCATGAGCGCAGGTGAGTGCGCAGCTCGGGCCGCCCGGGCCGCCCGGGCCGCCCGGTACCGGGCGCGGTTCTTGGGCCTCCCGTCGTCGCGACACGCGCCACCCCCACCGCAGGCTCGCGGGTCAGGGGAACAACCCTTGGGGGCATCCGCGCGCTCGTCCCCGTCCCCGCCCCCGTCTGGGGGAGTGGGCACGGGGCGTTCCCAGAGAGGACGGGAGCCCCGGGTATGGCGGTGCATGGAACCGGCTCCTCCCCGCCTTCCTGCAGCCCTGGGCGCTGTGCAGGAGGGTGATTGGAGGTCCACGGGGAAGGGGCGCGGGAAGATGCCCCACGCCCACTGGACTCCTTCCCTCAGTGACAGATGTCCAGGTCCGGGAAGAGCCATGGAGGCCGCTGCATCCGCAGCCTCTGGGTAGTACTCCTCTTGAATGAATGAATGAATGAATGGGGGTTGGAGAAGCCAGGGCTCCCGGATCCCTGAGTCAGAGTGTCCCGGACGCTAATGCCACTCCTGATCTGCCTCAAGCCCCCAGAGGAAGCCTGGCAACACCCAGGTCTGAGGACCACACCCTGCATGTTGCCAGACCCTGTGTCCCGGGCCCACCCTTTTTGGAGTCTAAATCCCACGTGCTGGGAATGGAGCCCGGAGACCTCTCTTCTCCAGGAGGGTCTCATCTCCATGGCAGTCACTCAGACCCCAGACCTCAGCAAAGGGCCCACCAAAGGTTGAGCATCGTCTACAGAGGCAGACCCCTCAGTTCTGCTCTCTCCCTCCCCATCTTCCACCTCTCTCCCCCAACCCAACCCGAAGCTCAGTGTGCACCCTGGTGAGGGAGGGGGGACGGCTGAGGAGAGAGGGTCTCTGAACTCCAGACCTAAGGCTCAGGTTACTACTCACAGGTTGTTCCTCACCCCGCTAGCCTGGCAGAGGAGAGGAGCCTCTGGCTGCAGGGGGAGCACAGGCAAGGGAGGAGGCTGCCCTGCCACCCTGGGCCACTGCCAGGTCAGCTGCAGGAAGCTGGGCTTCCGCAGGAAACAAGAGGTTCTGAGATGGCTTTGACTGGAGCCCCTCCCCTCTGCCGTTGGTGGCATGGCCTCGGGGCTGTGGAGTCAGGGGAGGTTCAAGTCTAGTCTGGACCACCCGCTGCTGTGCGACCGTGGACGTATTAAGATGTGCCTCCTGGTAAATGGGATCCAAATCCATACTTTTCACGGGGTGGCTGTGAGGATGAACTGGGGAATGTGTTCATTCTGACCCACTCACTT
Organism: Enhydra lutris kenyoni; assembly: GCF_002288905.1. Taxonomy (NCBI): domain Eukaryota; kingdom Metazoa; phylum Chordata; class Mammalia; order Carnivora; family Mustelidae; genus Enhydra; species Enhydra lutris. The sequence goes on from NW_019154122.1 coordinate 7,998,282, forward strand.
CCAACTTCTCCGCTTTCCGGCTGTCTGACTCTGGGCCAGGTACTTGGAAGTTCCGGCAGTCTCCCCTGCTGTCGAGAGAGCTGATTATAGCCCCTCCTCCGAGGGTGACGGGTGATCAGTCCCTGTTACTCAGAAGAGCCTTGCAATTAGCGTAAAGAGGATTCTCCTTCCGCATAGCCCGCTAGGCAGCCAGCCTGAGCTGGTGTTCCTGAAAGATCAGACACGGCCCTGACCTTCCTGTGCCATCCCTGGGGACACTGAAATGTGCCTGGAGACAAACCAGCACTTCCTAGTGTTTTGACAGGGGTCATTCCGCAGGAGAGAGAGAGCGCTGAGCTTTGACCTTGCCAAGAGATTAGTTTTCCACAGACGTGACATCCTCCTTCAAGCCCCTCTTTTGTCCTTCCTCCCAAGGTGGACTTGGGAGAGCGTGCTCTCTAAGGAGGTGAGGGGTGTGTGATAGGCCGCAGGACCCTCGTCCCAGAGGGAACACTGTTGAGATCGAGGGGGAAGCAAGCAGACGAGGGTGGCACAAGGTGACCTCTGGCAGGGCCCTTCCTGAAGAGGCTCGCCCCTCAGCATCTGGCTTCTGTGAGCGAGGTGTGCAGGCGTGCACACAGTGGGGCTCATTCAGTAAATGGGTCCTGAGACCCAGCCACATGCCAGGCACTGTGGGCAGGATGGGGACGCCTGGTCCGGCCCGATGGCATGATGGCTGCTGGTGGGTGTGGCTGAGGCCACACAGACCCTTCCCAGCTGCTAGACAAGTTGGGGGCGCAACTGCTTCTCCAAGACTCAGTCTTCTCACCTGTAAAATGGGATAAATTGCAGGGTGGTTGCAGATTGGCACGACTGAAGCGACCTGCTTCCAGGGGCCCAGCATGCCATGCGGGCTTCTTCCCCATGCCCTGCCCAGCAGCAAGCCGGGGAGAAGCCACCAAGGGGAGCAGGGGCACGGCAGTGGACTTGGACAGGCTGATGGCGACATAGAGGAGAGCCTGAGAAATGGGTCAGAGCTGAGCCACACCTCTGGCAGGGAAGCCGGCAGCTGCCCGTGAAACAGGCCCAGGCCTCGGGAGCATCCGCCTCCCCCAGGGCGGCCGCCGTTCACACCTCCTCGCGTGCCAGCTGCTCAGGGGTCCGCTCCTAGTGAGGGGAAATGGAAACCCAGAAATGTTAAGGCACTTGCCTCCCAAAACACAGCTTGCCTCTAAGAGAACCAGGGGCCCAGCGAGGAAGCCGTTGAGGATGGGCGTGCCGTGGTTAGGGGCGTGGACCTGAGAACCAGGCTGCCTCGATCCAGATCCTACAACTCTCTGGCTCTGTGGCCCCTGGGCCCCCAGCTTCACCTCTCCCGGCCTCAGTTTCCTAATCTGTACAGTAGGGATACAGGTAGTACCCTCTTCATAGAGTGTGGGTGAGGAGTAAGTGAGTTGATGTATTGAAGCCCCTGGAACAGTGCCTGGCCTGTGTCAACCCCTTAGAACCCCAAGGTGCTCTTTCCCTTAAGCCATGGAGACCCCCAAGACCAGCCCTCAGGGCCAAAACACAACCCATCATGCCCTGCTCGTGGAGCGGGTCTCTGGGGCCGGTGGAGGACTCTGGAAGAAAGGACAGCTGGGACTCCACTAGCAACTGGACCACCGTAAGAGATGTCTGTGGCTTTTTGGTGGCAAGGACCTGAGAATCCAGCTCGCCAGGCTGTGTCACTTGCCCCGAAGGCCTGCTGCTCTCTCCCCCCAGGCTGGGAGCCAGAGCGAGTCACCCCCTTCCAGGTTCCCGCAGCTGGCAGAGGGCCCTCTGCTGTGTGCTGTGTGCAGGCCGCTGTCAGGAAGGGAAGGAAATGCTTCCCTGACAAGCATTCAGGTTCGGGTCTGTCGGAGCCCCAGGGAAGAAGGCTGATCTGGCCTGCCACTCCTGCTACCAGCCAGAGAACCCTGTGGTTGCAGGCTACAGGCTCTGTGTGTGTGTGTGTGTGTGTGTGTGTGTGTGTGTGTGTGTGTTTTCCCCAGGGACTGGCCTCTTCCTGGAGCTGGTGGCTCTGTTTGTTCTCTGAGTCACGGGAGAGGACTGGGAGGGCCTGCCCAGAGGTGTGGCTTGGGCTGTTGAATCATGAGTTCAGAGAAGTCTGGGGAGGTGAGGCTATGAGCCCTGGTAGCCCACTTGGGCCGTAAAGAGCAGGATCCGGCTCCCAGGTCCTGGCCCCACCATTTACTGGGTGGGGTGGGGGGTCTTTGTCTCTCTGAGCCTCGGCTCCTTCATTTGTAAAATGAGAGAAAGGAGTCCCCCTCCTCGCGTTGCTGGAGGGTTGAATGAGCTAATTCGTCTGGAGGCTGAGAGTGGGTCTTGTCACTGGGAAGTGCTTAATGGCTGTTGGCGGCTCTGATTAAGGTCATTACCATTGTAATTATGTGGAGATGTGGGGACTGTGGGGGGAGAGCGCAGACTCTGCCTGGTCTGATGGGGACAGGAGGCCCCAGTCCTCAGGCATTCCTGGGTGGTGCAGCAGAGGGATGAAACCAGCGCTGGGGTCCACCTGCCTGGACTTGCATCCCGACACGACTGTGTCCTTGCTGTGTGAGCTTGGCCAAGTTGCTTAACCTCTCTGAACCTCATTTTCTTCTATAAAAAGGAGATAATAATGGAGTTCATGCAGCAGGGTTAGTATGTTAACCGCATTTAAAAGGGCCAGGAGCAGAGCCTGCTCACAATGGGCTTTTGGAAGTGTTCTGAACGCTGCGGGGAAGCCCAAGTGTTTGGGAACAGAGCAGCTGAGGGGCTGGGGATGTTGTGACAGTGGCAGTGGCTTGGGACACTCTGGGCTTGTTGGTGGAAACTTTTAGGTCAGGGCTCTGCAGGGCCCTGGCTGGGGAGGGGAAAGGGCAGGAGCTCAGAAATCTGGTGCCTGCCCCCACCTGCCGGGCACGCCCATCCCTAAGTGAAGCCAGAGGCTCCTGTGAAGCCTGTAGGTGCCCAGCACTGCTGCCGTCGCTCCCAAAGTTCTGGGGATGGGCCCAGGCACCTGCGGGTGTCTCAGGCGGGAATAGTGAGCCCAGGTCTTCCGCAGCCCCAGCACGCTCACTGTCCGCCTGCCCTGCCAGGACCACAGCTCTGTCGTAGGGGAGACAGGAGGAAACAGAATTTCTGCAATAGAGCCTCGGTTTTCTAATCTGTACAATGGGCGTGATAGGCCTTGCCCGCAGAGGGTTTAGTAACCCTGGTACGTGCTCAGCTGGGACATAGCGGCTTCTGTCCTCTGCTCACCCCTCCTCTCTGCCCCCCTGCCCCTCCACAGTGGCTGAGCTCCTCCGTCCCCCATCCCACCTTGAGAGTGGGGGCCCCTTTCCTGGCTGCTGTCAAAGGCAGGCCTGACATCTCCTAGGTCCAGACTCGTCTTCTCAGCATCTCCTTGCTGCCAGGATTCTGCTGGGCACCGGAGTTGAACAAGGATAAGCAGCCCTGATCTGTGCCCTCTGGGTGAGGCCCGGATGCAAAAGTGGGCCTCAGAGCTCCCAGGAAGCAGATAGCTGGGTGTGTGAGGGCTGTGGAAGCTCAGGGCGCTCACCAGGCCCTGTCCACCCACACCCACACCCAGCCAGGGATAACCAGACACACAAGGGAACAAGACACTGTGAGCGAACCCCAGAACAGTCAGATAACAGACCCGTGAAGCCTTGAGCCATTGGGTCTATCAGACCAGCTTATAAAGTTGCAGTGCTTTTTTTTTTTTTTTTTTTTTTTTCATTTATATTTGAGAAAGAGAGCAAGCAAGAGCCCCGGAGCACAAGCAGGGGCACAGAAGCAGACTCCCCGCTGGGCAGGGTTCTCGGCTTCCCAGGATCAGGACCTGAGCCAAAGGCAGATGCTTAACCTCCCGAGCCACCCAGGCGCCCCCTAGCGATGCTTTTCTTCTTTTTTACTTCAAGTCTTTCCTTGGTCCGGTCAGCATTAGCAGAAATACAGAGGTCGTGGTTTTCCATCTAAAATATCCCGTGGTGGCGCACCTGGGTGGCTCAGTGGGTTAAGCCTCTGCCTTCGGCTCAGGGCATGATCTCAGGGTCCTGGGATTGAGTCCCACATCGGGCGCTCTGCTCAACGGGGAGCCTGCTCCCCTCCCCCCTGCCTGCCTCCTCTCTGCCTACTTGTGATTTCTCTCTCTGTCAAATAAATAAATAAGATCTTTTAAAAACAATAAATAAAATAACCTGTGGTCTTCCCGCTTCGTCATTCCCATAGTGTTCCTCTCCCAAGTGTAATCACAGGTGAAGACCGCTTTCCTGGCCATGACCTCATTCTAAAGCCCAGCCCCAGCAGCAAGCTGGGGTCTTCAGTCTTCAGAATCAGGCACCGCCAGGAAACATGGGGGCAGCCAGGTCCCACGGTGGTTGTGTCCCATCGCGGCCGTGGCCCCAGGATCCTCACTCAACCAGAAAGCGCCACTTTGGTTCCTGCCAGAACCTTTGTCTCACCGCGCTGCAAATACCACTGTCTTGAATAGTCTTATAGTCCCTTTCCTGCGCTCTTCTGCATCAAAGGTTTGACTGCCTTTGGTCCTGGGATCGACACCTGCAGCTTTTCAGGGCAAGGACCCAAAACACTGCAAAGACCTGTGCCAACTGCCGCTGCATTTTTCCAGTTCGCGTGTCCAACCCGCTCCTATCTGCCCCTCAGTGCTGGTCCTTGGTCTCAGCAGGTTACTTCTCAAAAGCTCTGCTCTGATGACTGTAGGCAAGACCCCATCAATGGAACATTTCTGCTGGTTTCTGGGAACATGCCAGGTTTTTTTGTTTGAGAGAGAAAGAGAGAGTGCGGTGGGGGGGAGGGCAGAGGGAGAGAGAGTCCCAAGCAGGTTCCACACCCAGCACGGAGCCCGATACAGGGCTTGATGCCACGACCCTGAGATCATGACCTGAGCCAAAATGGAGAATTGAATGCTCAATCAGCCGAGCCACCCAGGCGCCCTGCTTGTCAGTTTTAAGAAAGCGCTCTCTCTGGGGCGCCTGGGTGGCTCAGTGGGTTAAAGCCTCTGCCTTCGGCTCAGGTCATGATCCCAGGGTCCTGGGATCGAGCCCCACGTCGGGCTCTCTGCTCAGCGGGGAGCCTGCTTCCTCCTCTCTCTGCCTGCCTCTCCGCCTACTTGTGATCTCTGTCAAATAAATAAATAAAATCTTTAAAAAAAAAAAAAAAAAAGAAAGAAAGAAAGCGCTCTCTCCGAGCCTGAGAAATGGCAGGCAGTGGGGACTGTCTTTTCCCCAAATGTTACAGGTCAGATATAGCAAGCAGGACAGCAAACGTCCAAAACAGTCCCTCCAGCTCCTTCTTGACCACCGCTGCTGTGCAGAAGCCACCGCCACTTTGATAGGGGCCACAAAATGACGATGCTGATGCTAATTTTGTTTGAAGACATGAGAGAGGGAGGAGCGCCCCCCACCATGACCTCTCTCTTTTGTGCCCACAGACAGCAGCCCTCTCGTGGGCAGCACGCCCACCGGCTATGGGACCCTGACGATAGAGACATCTGTAGATCCCCTCAGCTCCTCAGTTTCATCCGTGGTAGGTGGGCCTGGAGCCCCTGCACCCCCTGGGCACCGCCCCCCCCACCTGGCCCCGCCCCACTCTTCCTCCCAGCCTTCGCCCTGCCCCGCCCCCACAGGGCCTGTCTGTCGCCCCCACAGAGGCTCAGCGGCTACTGTGGCAGTCCATGGAGGGTCATAGGCTATCACATCGTGGTCTGGATGATGGCGGGGATCCCTTTGCTGCTCTTCCGCTGGAAGCCGGTATGGGGGGTGCGGCTGCGGCTCCGGCCCTGCAACCTGGCCCGCGCAGAAACACTCGTCATCGAAATAAGAGACAAAGAGGTGAGGCGGCCTCGTGCTGGAGAGGGTGGTGCTGGGGCAGGGTCGGACAGGGTGGGGGTGGCGGGGGATCAGGCATGGAGTTGCAGCCCCATCTGCCCACTGACTTTCTGTGGGACCGCACACAGGCTGTCATCTCTGGAGCTCCACTTTCCCATCTGAGCAGTGGGCAGAAGGGGAAGAGGGTGGCTCCTAAGGGGGTCACCTATGTCGTTGATCCCTGGCAGGGGCCACCAGGTGGCAGGGTGGGATCTGGGAGGGGAGGAGTCTCCCCTAGTAGCAAGTCCAAACGTCTGTTCCAGGATAATTCGTGGCAGCTGTACACTGTGCAGGTGCAGACTGAGGCCATCAGCGAGGGCAGGTGAGAGCCCCGTCACCCCTCCCAGAAGCCCCTGCTCCCCGCTCGCCCCTGTCCACAAGCCTCCGAACAAAGGCAGCAGTGCCTCCCACCCCGGGGCAGGGGCTGAGGCTCCATGGGGTGGGGAGGTGCTGGATCAGCTTCCAGACCTCCCCAAGCTTCCCCGCACTCCTCCCAGCCTGGAGCTGCCTGCACAGGGCCCGGAGGACGGCCGGAGCCAGGTGGCAGTGGGGACAGTACCAGAGGGTGCGTGGAAGGACACTGCCCAGTTCTGCAGGAGAGAAGAGGCAGTGAGTGGACAGCTGGGTTCTGGACAAGTCCTTAACCCTCCGTGGGCCTCAGTTTCATGCTCTGTACAATGGGAGGGTGGGACACCACATTCCCCAGGCACCTCCAATTCCATTGTCCCCAATGTCCCCAGTGTCCAGGATGCTCAGCTGACCACCTTAACACACCCAAACCTCCCGGCCTCTTTCCTGTGACTCTGGCCTCTTCCCCTGCTCTGCCCCCGCCCCCGCTCCTCCTGCAGCTGCCCCCAGCCTCCTCTCTCTCCTGCCCAGCAGGGGACACTGCGGTACTACCTCTTCCGAGGGCAGCGCTATGTCTGGATCGAGAGGCAGCAGGCCTTCTGCCAAGTCAGGTAGGGGTCAGGGCTGTGGCCTGGCGTGAGCGCCCCACTCAGCCGTGCCCCTGCGACGTGAGCCAGTCACTGAGCCTCCCCAGGCCCCGGGGTCTTTGTCTGTAACCAGGGCATAGAGAGAATCCCTGCCTCCTCGGGCTTTTTTGAGGGGGAAGCACGTAAGCTTCGCCCAAAGTTTGGCTCAGCCTCAGGCCGAGGTGGAAACGCTGACTTAGACCTCAGGCTCTGGACTTGGACTGTCTGTCTGGGGGCTCGTCCCTGCTCTGCCGCCTCCCAAGTGCTTCGTAGATGGAGCTGCATCTGCAGAGGTGGGTGACAAGGGGACGTGGGGATGCACCAGCCACGTGCTTTGTGTGGCTTCTCACCCCCGGAGCCCTACGTGGCAGGTGCTGTCACCACCCCCGCGCTGCAGGTGAGGCAACAGGCACAGAGAGGTTAAGTCACCTCCAGAAGCATCGTCGTTGGAAAGAGTCCCCCCGTCACTCAGTAACAGCGATTTTTGTCACTCTTCATTATTCTTATCCTCGCTCGGTGTTCTTCTGTGGCGAGGTGGTTTGGGGCCCAATCAGAGGGGCAGGAGAAGGTTAAGCCCAGAGTCAGTGAGGGACTTGCCCCCCAACCCCAACCCAGGAGCTCAGTGGCCCAGAAGGGGCCTGGAGCCCTGAGTCCCATGGGGCAGGGAGGCAGCGTCGCCCACATGAGTTACCCGCCACCCCCCGCCCCCAGCCTGCTGGACCGCGGCCGCACCTGCAACGACGTCCACCGCTCCTGCTCCGGCCTCAGCCTCCAGGACCAAACCGTGAGGTGGGCACCACCCTGCACACGTGGCCTTCCGGTCCCCTGCCTTCTCCGGGCCTCGGTTTCCCGGGCGGTAAGATGAGGAGCTCTGTCGCCCTTGGAGGGTCCAGCTGCTGCTGCGCCCTCCATCTCTTCGTCCGGCCGCTTCTCTTACAGGAAGACCATATACGGCCCCAACGTGATCAGTGTGCCGGTCAAGTCCTATCCCCAGCTGCTGGTGGATGAGGTAGGGCTGGCCCTGGGCCTCGCCCCAGCTCTGGCCTGGCTTGGCTGTGTGACCTTGGCCGGGGGCTTGCTGTCTTAGGGTCACTTGATAGGGACTCTCCCCTCCTCCACAAGGGAGAGTCACCTCAGATCCAGCCTTATCCACCCAACCCAAGGAATTGGAGGCTGGGGTCCGGGCTGGGGCTGGGAGTGGAGGCCGGGAGGCCAGGCCACAGAGCCCGGGCCTTGCTGCCCCTGAGCCACCTTGACCCTCTGGCAGCCACACAAGTAGAGGCACTCAGTTCACATGCTAAGATCCCAAGCTTCAGAGGGGTGATGTGGCGTAGGGGACAGAGAGGAGCCAGTGATGCGGACACCCTAGAAGACACTGGGCGTCCCAGCGCTCTGAGCCAGAGGCAGACGCCCACGAGAGGGAGACTGGCTCCTGGAGTCGGGCCTGATGGGAACCCCAGGCAGCCCCTGGGGAGCTGTGTGGTTCGGGGCCGGTGACTGGAGGAGCCTTCTCTGCCTCGGTGCTCTCGTCTGTAAAATAGAGCTTGGAATTGTCATCACCACTGGATGACCCTTCGAGGACGGGCTTAGCGGGGGCCTGGCATCTACGTGCCTGTGTCCTCTGTGTCCCGGAGGCTCCAGGGATGTCTGGAGGGGCTTAGCCACCCCGGGGACGCGGGCCCTGATGCTGCCTCCCCGCCCCTCCCCCAGGCACTGAACCCCTACTATGGGTTCCAGGCCTTCAGCATCGGGCTGTGGCTGGCCGACCGCTACTACTCGTACGCCCTGTGCATCTTCCTCATCTCCACCGCGTCCATCTGCCTGGCGATCTACAAGACCAGAAAGGTGGATTGGGGCGGGGCGGGGGGTGGGGCAGGTGGGCCCCCCATGGGGCCGCCGCCTGCCACTCCCTACATGCCCTCCTTTGCCCATAGCAAAGCCAGACTCTGAGGGACATGGTGCAGCTGTCGGCGCGGGTGTGTGTATGCCGGCCCGGGGGAGGTGAGAGCAGGAGAAGGGGGGCTCGAGGAGGTGGCTGGGGGTACCCTGGGCCGTGCTGAGGGCCCCACTTGCCTGCAGAGAAGGAATGGGTGGACTGCAGCGAGCTGGTGCCCGGAGACTGTCTGGTGCTGCCCCAGGAAGGCGGGCTGGTGCCCTGTGACGCGGCCCTGGTGGCCGGCGAGTGCGTGGTCAACGAGAGCGCTCTGACAGGTCAGCGGCCCGCCGCCTCCCAGCTCCCGCCCCTGCCACCAGGCCCTTGGCCTCACAGCAGCACTTTGAGGTTTTTCTTCCCCTTTTGCTCTCCCGAGTTGCTGATCCTACACCCCTCGTGTGCTCAGGGCTTCTGAGAGGTTGAGCGCTCCTGCCCCTGCCCCTGGTGTGTTGCTTTGAGTTATAAAAATAATACTGCTTGTTATAAAATAATCCCAACAGAGTGAGAACGTCTTCCCCATGCCCCCTCCCCCGGCTGGGTGCAGGCATGCGCACCCACACTGTCAGGCTCCCCCTGGTACCCGGCTGGCACACCTCTTTCCGCATTGTCTGGCTGTGTCTCTATGTCCTTTGCCCTGAGCCTCAGTGTCCCTCTCTGTAAAATGGGGGCAGTGACTTCCGCACATATGGTTACAAGAGTTAAGTGTGCTTAACCCTTGTCTGGGTGGTAGGGAGGGGTGGCGTGGAGGCCCCTCACAGGCTTCCTACCGCATCCCTCCCAGGGGAGAGCGTCCCAGTACTAAAGACAGCCCTGCCGGAGGGACCCGTGCCCTACTGCCCAGAGACCCACCGGCGGCACACGCTCTTCTGTGGGACCCTCATCCTACAGGCACGGGCGTTCGTCGGACCCCACGTCCTGGCAGTGGTGACTCGAACAGGTGGGAGTCAGGGAAGCAGGGAGGGATGCCAGGCTCACGACCCCAGGCAGGGCAGGAGAGTCCCACCCCCCAGCTTGGGGTTGGCCGGACGACGTGGTCAGGGATGAGACCAGCAAGTGGGAGCCCAGCCCTTAGGACAGGAGTAGCCCTATACGACTGTGAGAGGTTCTTGTCACGTGGGGATGGGACCTAGTGTCCCCCAGTCTGAGTGTTTCAGCAGAAGCCACATACCTGGATTTTAAATGAAACCGCCCACTTTATAGATGGTGTCCACTCCTCTGTTTTCACTAAACCCTGTGAGGGCTGGGCAAGGTGTGTGCGCCATCACGAGTCACCCCAACCTGGATGATTTCTCATCCCAGGAGCAGTGTCTCACAGCCCCCAGGTGTGGTGGGGTAGGGCAGGGGCTGGGAGGGCCTGCCCTGACCCTTGCCCTCCCCACTCCACCCCTCCCCGGCTCCTCCCAGGGTTCTGCACAGCAAAAGGAGGTCTGGTGAGCTCCATCTTGCACCCCCGGCCCATCAACTTCAAGTTCTACAAACACAGCATGAAGTTTGTGGCTGCCCTCTCAGTCCTGGGTGAGCCGGGGGGCCCCCCTGCACTCCCTTGGCTGGCCCCACCCCCTGAAGCCCCACCTCCAAATCGGACTGAGTCCCCGGCTGTCTCCCCAGCTCTCCTCGGCACCATCTACAGCATCTTCATCCTCCACCGCAACCGGGTGAGCCTCGGGACCCCGGGGAGGGGCGGGGACCTCCGGTGGGGACCTGGGCTGGCCTGGCCCTTGGTGCTCACCTTGCCTCCTGCCAGATGCCGCTGAATGAGATCGTGATCCGGGCACTGGACCTGGTGACGGTGGTGGTGCCCCCCGCCCTGCCGGCCGCCATGACCGTGTGCACACTCTACGCGCAGAGCCGGCTCCGGAGTCAGGGCATCTTCTGTATCCACCCGCTGCGCATCAACCTGGGGGGCAAGCTCCAGCTGGTGTGTTTTGACAAGGTGGGGGCCGCAGGGCGGGGGCCACGACTCTACCACGACCAGGTCCCTGCACCTGTATACCTCGGTTGGGAGCCTTGACCGAGGGCCAGCTCAGTGCCACATCCTGTCCTGGGACGGAAATGCTCAGAGACCCCGCCCCCTGCCCCCTCCAAAGCATGTCCGGCTCAGGGTCTGGCAGACAAAGCCCAGACCGTCTGAGGTCATTTAGTCGCTCCCTGGGGCTTCTCTCAGCACTGAGATCCAGCAGAGACCCCCAGGGTGATGTCCCCCCACCAGAATGAGTGACTTGGGGGGCATAGGGAGCTGCAGGTGGTGATGGGTTTGGGGAAGGAAGTGAACAGGGTCTCCCTTTAGGACATGACATCAAGGAAGGCTCCTTGTGACCTCGGGGCAGGGGTGGGGGGCGGTCCCTGGAGACATGAGGCAGGGGAGGCAGGGGCCGGGGAGCAGTCAGCCTGGCTCCTTGGAGGAACAGACCTGGGGCACGGCGAGCAGGGGGTAAGGGGCCAGGCCGAGGCAGCTGGGGCCCTGGTCAGGCAGAGGCTGGTGAGCCCCGTTGAGTTCGGACCTTAATGATTCTGAGGGCACTGGGGGCCACAGGGAGTTTTGAAACAGTGTGGCCAGGCCTCCTTCCTGGCTTCCCATCAAACAAGTGATGGGGGGTGGTAACAGAGTGGTCATGGGTGGGAGCCCAGAGCAGGGGCCTCCTGACCCTGCTATAGGGGGCAGAAGACTTCCTGGAGGCAGTGGTGCCAGACAGGAGGCGGGGGTTGGGGAGGGCCACCCTGGCAGAGGGACCGCTTCTGGCTCCTGCGCGGGCTGCCGGGCTTCCCCCGGCCCCCACCTGGCCTGGGGTGGGGGTGCCCCACGCAGGCACACACAGCTCCTCCCGGACTCATCACTGGCCCGTCCCTTGCCCCCTGCAGACGGGCACCCTCACAGAGGACGGCTTGGATGTGATGGGTGTGGTGCCCCTGAAAGGGCAGGCGTTCCTGCCTCTGGTGCCAGAGCCCCGCCGCCTGCCCGTGGGGCCCCTGCTCCGAGCGCTGGCCACCTGCCATGCCCTCAGCCGGCTCCAGGACACCCCCGTGGGCGACCCCATGGACCTCAAGATGGTGGAATCGACTGGCTGGGTGAGGAGGCCGAGCAGGTCAGCCCCCGGCTCTGGGCAGCTGGGCTCTCACTGGCCCCGCCTGGTCTTCATGCCGGGACATTGGGTGGCATCATTGTGCCACCATCATTAACAACAATGGCCCGGGTCACGTGGGAGCCCCCACTTGGTGCCAGCGCTCTGCGGCGCAGGCCTTGGCTCGCGCTCCCCTGGAGCCCTGGAGGGAAGCTTCCAAACCTGCCCCAGAGGGAGGAAGCGGAGGCTGAGGGAGAGTCGGAGTAACTTGTCCAAGGTCCCCCTGCAGCTTGTGAGCGGCAAAGCCAGGGTTTGAACTGGGGTCCTTCCGACTCCACAGCCCGTGACTTCCGCTCTCCCACAAAAGAAGGCTTCCAGGAGGCTAACTTGAGTCTCCCGCCGCCTCCCTCGGTGGGCCCAGCCACTGCCATCCTGGTGGAGGCCAACCTTCTCTGCCCGCCTCCCAGGTGCTGGAGGAGGGGCCGGCTGCCGACTCGGCCTTTGGGACACAAGTCTTGGCGGTGATGAGACCCCCACTCCAGGAGCCCCAGCTGCAGGGCGTGGTGAGTCATGGTGGGGTGTGGGGTGGGAGGGGCGGGCTCCCTGCGCCGGCCCTTCAGCTGCCCCCTCATCTCTGCAGGAGGAGCCCCCAGTACCCGTCAGCATCCTCAGCCGCTTCCCCTTCTCATCAGCTCTGCAGCGCATGAACGTGGTGGTGGCGTGGCCGGGAGCCGCGCAGCCCGAGACCTACGTCAAGGGCTCCCCTGAGCTGGTGGCGGGCCTCTGCAAGCCCGAGACAGGTGAAGGGGGCAGGCCGCCGCGGCCCAGAATGGGGTGAGCCCCCAGCTCCTTGTCCCGGTGACACCTGCCTCTCCCCGGCAGTGCCCCCGGACTTCGCCCAGAGGCTGCAGAGCTACACGGCCGCTGGCTACCGCGTGGTGGCCCTTGCCAGCAAGCCGCTGCCCGTGGCACCCAGCCTGGAGGCTGCTCAGCAGCTGACGAGGTGGGCTGACCCCGCCCCCCGGGGACTGGGCCTCTTGCCCTGGCGCGGCTGGAGCAGGGGGGGCCTCTCTGCTAGGAGCCCCTAGGGTGGCGGGGGACAAGGGTAGGGTGTTAGGGGAGAGAGCCTTGCCCAGAGGCGGGGACAGGGTCCTGAGCCACCCTGTGACCTCTGACCTGGATCCGCCCACCCTCCAGGGACACCTTGGAGCGGGAGCTGAGCCTCCTGGGGCTGCTGGTCATGAGGAACCTGCTGAAGCCACAGACCACAGCAGTCATCCAGGCTCTGCGGAGGACCCGCATCCGTACCGTTATGGTGACAGGTGCCTGTGGGCCATAGGCTGGCTTGGGAGGGCGGCATTCCCCTCCACCATCATGGACAGAGGCACCCCTTCTTTTCGGATCCCTGCCTCAGGCCAGGTCCTTTCCAGATGTCTCATGGGTCTTCACAGGATCCCTCCCAAGTGGCCTTTGTCCCTCCGCTTGATAGATAAGGACGGTGAGGCCCCGGGGAGTAGAATGACCTCTAGGCATCCCCCCAACCCCTGCCTTCATCCTCCCTATGCACCCCCCCCAACACCAACACCAAACACACACACACACACACACACACACACACACACACACACACACACACACCCCCCCCCCCCCCCCCCCCCGTGCTAAGCAGCCTGGGGTCCAGCCTCTTGCCTGTGATGACGTAGCTTCTTTGGGTTCCAGTGCCCCCTGTAGGAAATGGGGGGAATTATGTCACCCTGGAAAGTGGTGACAGTTTTATGGAGCAAGAAAAAGATTCTAGCTACGGTGACGCTGAGGCGCCTGGTAGGTCTGTGTCTTTCTCCTTGTCCTCCCCACTCTTGAGTGCATGCACACACTTTCCAGAAAGTCTTGCAGCACTAAGTAGGATATGTGGGTCATTAGCCCTGATCTCCACTTTCTCCTAAGTCCTTCAGTGCCTGGTTTTAGAGGTGATGAAGGTAGGTTCAGAGCCATTGATGAACCTGCCTGAGCTCACCCAGCCAGTCACGGCAGACAGCATGTCCGGCCTCAGTTTTCCCATCTTTAAGTGTCAGGGTGAGGACGGCCCTCCAGGACAGCAGTTGGGCCCTGACCTTGCCCCCACGCTCCTAGGGGACAACCTGCAGACAGCAGTCACGGTGGCCCAGGGCTGCGGCATGGTGGGCCCCCGGGAGCATCTGGTCATCATCCACGCCACCCCCCCTGAGCGAGGCCAGCCTGCCTCCCTCGAGCTCCTGCCGTTGGAATCCTCCGCAGCTGTGAACGGGGCTAAGGTGAGGCCGAGCTGGGGTTCCAGCCACACACCCCACTGACGACCCCGCCCTGTGCTACCTGACCCCGGCCCCAGTGCTCCGGTGCGGGCAGGGGAAGCTGAGCTGAGCTTCCTGGGCCCCCAGGATCCTGATCAGGCCGCCAGCTACACCATGGAGCCGGACCCCCGATCCAGCCACCTGGCCCTCAGCGGGTCCACCTTTGGTGTCCTTATGAAGCACTTCCCCAAGCTGCTGCCCAAGGTAGGGCTGCCCCCTGCCCCCGGCCGAGCACCCCTGGTCGTCCTAAGCCTCCCCGTGTTCCGCCCCCTCCTCACAGCTCCCACCCCCACGTGGCAGCTGCCTCAGCCTCTCCCTCCTCCCGTGCTCTCAGGTCCTTGTCCAGGGCACAGTCTTTGCCCGCATGGCTCCGGAGCAGAAGACGGAGCTGGTGTGTGAGCTCCAGAAACTCCAGTGCGTACCAGTAGGTGGGAGGGTGGGCTAGCGGGCCCAGCTGGGGGGATAGGGATGGGGGTGGGGGTGCGCGAGCCCCCATGTCCCACCGCAGGCTTCAGGAGTCATCGTCACCCCCAGGAGAACCCCAGCAGGCTCTCCCGGGGCCCCTGCGACATTCCGGGCACCAGGCAGGCTCCAGACAGGCCCCCGCTCTGTGCAGGTACTGCGTGGGCATGTGCGGGGACGGTGCCAACGACTGCGGGGCCCTGAAGGCGGCGGACGTGGGCATCTCGCTGTCCCAGGCTGAGGCCTCGGTAGTCTCGCCCTTCACCTCGAGCATGGCCAGCATCGAGTGTGTGCCCATGGTCATCAGGTGAGGTGGGCAGGGGTCAGCGGGGGGTGGGGGTGCCCTCGGGGCCCGTCAGCCAGCCTGGGCCCGCTAACACCGCAACCCTACACCCAGGGAAGGCCGGTGTTCCCTCGACACCTCGTTCAGCGTCTTCAAGTACATGGCTCTGTACAGCCTGACCCAGTTCATCTCCGTCCTGATCCTCTACACGGTGAGTGGGGCAGAGCCCGCTGCCTGGAGCAGGCCCAGAGACGGGACACTCAGCCCTGTGCCTAGGAGCCCAGCAGCTTCTGGAATGGATGGTGTGGCCCCAGATCCCACTCTGCCACGTTCTAGCCGCGTGGCTTGGACAATTCCTGAGCCTGGGGTGGTGGCACAGAGTAGGTCCTCAGAAACAGGGACAGCTCTCCTATGCTAACGTGTCATCCCTGTCCTCAGGAGCTCTTGTCTGCAGGGGAGACCGAGACAGAGCCCAAGCAGGGACGGAGGCAGGAGTTGGACAGAGCCAGGGCCGCTGCTCCTATCCCACTGTTCCGTTTCCCCACTCGCCCTGGTCCAGAATTGGTCCTGCCCATCACGCCTACTCAGAGAGTATCTCCCCAGCTTTGCTCTTGAGCGCACGTGGCTTGGCCCCACGGAAAGTAGGAGACATGGGAGGGTGGGGGGCAATGCAGATCTCCAGCTGGCTGGCATCTGTCCCTGCCTCCACCAAGAACTGTGTCCTCTGGTGACCAGAGGCCCCGCAAGGCAGAGCCTGAGCACCCCTCCCACTGGGAGCTTCCTGTGGACAGGAGGAACTGACCCCATTAGGTTTAGGTGTCCAAAGGGTCAGCAAGAATGCCTTCTCCCTCATGCTGGAAGGGGGCTCCTGAAGCCAGCACGGGGTCTCCCCATCAGACTCAGATTTCCCCAGAAGCAGGAGGGCGCTGCCCACCCCGCCCCTGGTTGGGCTGCTGGTCAGGAATCCGGCCTTCCCCATCAGGCTCCCGAGGGCAGGGCCGGTGCCTCCCTGCCATCTTCCTGTGCCCTCCCTCCCCTGCCGGCAGATCAACACCAACCTGGGGGATGTGCAGTTCCTGGCCATCGACCTGGTCATCACCACCACGGTGGCCGTGCTCATGAGCCGCACGGGGCCAGCGCTGGCACTGGGACGGGCGCGGCCACCCGGGGCCCTGCTCAGCATCCCTGTGCTAAGCAGCCTGCTGCTGCAGGTGGCCCTGGTGGCCGGCGTGCAGCTGGGGGGCTACTTCCTGACTGTGGCCCAGCCCTGGTGAGTAGGGAGCCCGGCTCCCAGATCCCCCGCCCCCCGCCCCATCCCCTGCGCATGCGCTCCCTGAGCCCCCATCTTCGCACTGAACCCCCCACCCAGGTTTGTGCCTCTGAACCAGACCGTGCCCGCGCCAGACAACCTGCCCAACTACGAGAACACAGTGGTCTTCTCTCTGTCCGGCTTCCAGTACCTCATCCTGGCTGCGGCCGTGTCCAAGGGGGCACCCTTCCGCCGGCCGCTCTACACCAACGGTGCCTCCGCGAGGCTGGGCCGGTGTGGGTGGGGGAGGGACGGGCTGGGGTGGCCTGGGGTGGGGGACTCTCCCCTCCGGACGTGCGTGGGAGGGGGCAAGGGCCCCCCAGCCTGATGTGCACCCTCACCCGCAGTGCCCTTCCTGGTGGCCCTGGCGCTCTTGGCCTCCATCCTGGTGGGCCTCCTCCTGGTCCCTGGCCTCCTGCAAGGTCCGCTGGCGCTGAGGAACATCGCCGACACCTGCTTCAAGCTGCTGCTGCTGGGCCTGGTGGCCTTCAACTTCGTGGGGGCCTTCATGCTGGAGGTGGGGCTCAGCCTGGGTTGGGGAAGGAGGGGGGTTTCGGGGGTGGGCCACAGCCGCCCCTCTGCACCCTCGATGTCGTCCGCAGAGCGTGCTGGACCAGTGCCTCCCGGCCTGCCTGCGGCGGCTCCAGCCCAAAAGGGTCTCGAAGAAGCGTTTCAAGCAGCTGGAGCGGGAGCTGGCCGAGCAGCCCTGGCCGCCGCCCGCCGGGCCGGTGAGGTAGTGCAGGCCTCTCGGCCCCCGGACACTGGACTTCCCTGCCTCTGAGCCACCACCCGGGATGCATATCCAGAGACGCCCCCGCCATCACTCCTGCGGCCCGGAGGTTGGCAGACGTCATCCTCCTGCCCCTAGTCTGCCCGGCCCAGCCTGACCTGCCATCCGCTGGGGAAATGCTGTTGTTGTCCCCCACTTCAGACGTCCCGTGTAGAGACGACAGCCACCAGCCTCCCTCGGGGCCGCTGTCGGTGTAGCAAATAAAAGTCAAAATATTTTCCTGGTGCAGCCTGTCTCCCACGTGGTGCCACGGACCGGGTGTCTGGTGTGGGGGGGCCCCGGTGCGTGTCTGCTCCCGGCACCCCTGACTTTTCAGATCATTTTGGGCGACCCCCTTCTCGGGGCCTCCGTGTGTTCATCGGACAGTCCTGGTGTTTGCGGGTTGAGCACATGCCTGGTGCCCCGTTAATCACCTTGTGTGTGGCGTCTTTCAGTCCTCACCACTAAAGCATCAGTCTCATCCCCATTTTACAGATACAGAAACTGAGGCTTAGAGGTCACACACTTAGAGGTGGAGCCAGATTACTTGGACTCCAGCATCACACTCCTCCATCCTGTGGGTCAGCAAGAGAAGGGCCATGCCTCCCACAAGTGCCAGCGCCTCCGAGGCTTTTAATGGGACTGTTCCCTTCTGCCCCCGCCCCACACCCCAGATCCCGGGACAAGTTTGTGGTCCGATTCCTCTCTTGGATGAATATCCAGGCTCTGAGCCCACATCTCCCAACCCGAACCACGTGCCCTGTCCCCCGGGGAAGGGTGGGTGCTTCTGACCTCATCCCACCCGTGGGACGCTGTCCAAGCCCTGCTCCGGAGAGGCAACTCGGTCATCTGGCCCGTCAGTGCAGGCAGGGCCAGAGAGAGCAGGAAAGAAAGACTGCTTCCTGCCCTGCGGACACCCTCGCCGACCTTATCTCCGGAAGTCCTGGTGCCAAACCTGGCCTGTCCTCGCAGGAGCTCGGTCAATGTGGAATCAACCCGCAGAGAAGGGATGTGAGGTGTGAGAAAGCAATTTACAGTACGAGGCGTGTCCGCAGACGTGCGCCGAGCACAGCGGTGTCAATCATCAGCAGTTCAGGCTCGTAGGTGCTGGGCAGGGGGAGGCTGGAGGACACCCGGAGAGGCCTGGGTTTGAATCCCTGCTCTACCCTGAGCCGATTTAGTCACGCATTTATTGGACAGTCATGGCCGGGTACAGGTGCTAGCACAGTAGACGAGAGACTTGGTCTCTGCCCGTGGACAGCGTGTAACCTGGTGGGAGAGGCCAGCAGGGAAGGAGTGAGCCTCCAGGGTCGTCACGAGAAGAGTACCCACACCCACTGCCCCCTCCTCGCATAGCTGCCACCTCTGCTTGGATCCTTAGGGCCAGGGGAGGGGGGAAAAGCAGCAGAGAGGATCTGGGGACCAGGACACGAGAGTGGGGAACTCAGGGGCCTCTGTTTCCCCCCTTTTGTTGAGTGAAGGGAACAGCCTTTCTGCAAGGTGGTTTCCCCTCCTCCCCTAGTGGGCTTGGGCCTGACAGCAGCCAAGGGCTAAGGGGGGGGGGGGGCAGGGAGATCTGTGCTGGCCCCCAGGGCCCACAGGGCTCCAGGTAACAGAAGTCCCTGCTATTCTGTAATAGACCCTGGAGAGGGGGTGGCGGATACTCATTCGTTCATTCATTCATTCATTCCTTTGACAAACCAGTGCCAGGGAACAAAGGATGCATGGGACATAGAGTTTCTCTCTAATAGGCTTCGGAATTTAAGGGACAGGCAGTTGTGGGTGCATGACTGGGGGGCAAGGAGATCCTATGTCCTCCCAGCCAGAGCTGCCACCTCAGGCCGAGGCTCCCCTGGTGAGGCAAGGCAAAGGTCTGCCCCAGAGGCAGGGGCCAGCACTGTCCCCCACCCCAGCCAGTCTGCCCCAGGAGAACTGAGGGCATATTCATTCATTCCATTAATGTTTACTGAACGGCGGCTCTGAGCCTGGCACTGTGCCTAATGAGCATAAACAAGAGATGGGCAAGAACAGACTTTATGGCTATCTTCAAGTAGCCCCCAAGCTCCCGTGGGAGAGGAGCAGAATTCAAATGGCCACGGACAAAGGGCAATGGGACAGCTATGAGTCGCAAAGCAGAAGGTGCTTAGGGGCCAAACAGGGAGAAAAAGAAGGCTCCTCTGAGGAAGGGAGGGTTAAGTCTATCCCCTGAAGGAGGGGGGACCTCGTCAGTGTTGCAGGAGGAAGAAACAGCTTGTGCAAATGTCCTGGGGCAGGCAGAGAAAAGGGTTTAGGGAGAGAAGCCCAAAAGGCCATTTGGCTGCTGGGAGACCAGGCAGGGAATGAGGAGGAAGAGCCAGAGAAGATGAAGGGTGGGGTCCTGGGGGTAGGCGGTCACAGGCAAGTTTAGCTTTTTCCCCAGATACCCTGGGAAGCCAGCGAAAGGCTCTAAGTAGAAGGGGGCCAGCGTCTGCAGTGGGTCAGAGAGGGCAGGGCCGATTTGAGAAGGCCTAGATTAGAGGTTATTACAGAGTCCAAGCAAGAGCTAATTGCGGCTTCCACCACAGTTGGGACCAGTGCGCAGGATTAGTGGCTGGGTGCAGGGCTGGGTGCTGGGCTGGGTGCTGGGTTGGGTGCTGGGCTGGGCGCAGGGGCGGGGAGCAAGGAACCCTGAGGGATTGGAAAGATGCTGGACCTCTGCCCGGAGGGGGACCTCTTGGAGAACCAGGCCTGGGGAAGGGTCAGGAGGGATGAATTTGGACTTGGATCTTCCTTGGATCCTTGTTGCTTTGGGGACATTCCTGGGGCCAGGCCTGGTAGCCTGTGGTCCATGCACAGACCTGAGTGCTGGTTCTCAAAGCCAGCCCCACCCTGGAGCTGGCTGGGGAGACCCAGAAGGCACAACCAGAGAGGCAGTAGGGAAAGCAGGTCAGGAAGGCTGTCCTGGAAGCGAGGAGAAGCCAGAGGGGAGAGCTGCGTGGCTGTGGGTGAATCCCCTTTAGGGGACTCAGTTTCCTCCGCTGTGAAATGTGGTAACACGTCCTCCAAAACCCACCTCACACCAGACCCCAGCCCAGATGTGGCGAGGAGATGGGGGAGACGTTCTGCTCACCTGAATTCTGAGCTGATGTGAGGGTGGCAGCCGGGGGCGCCTCCCCCAGGGCCGCCCCAGAAGCGGACTGGAGCCCCGCAGGCGCGAAAGGCGGACGGAGCTCGCGTTAGGACCCAGCGGCTCCGGGGTTGGAGGGCGGGCGCCGAGCCGTCGGGGGCCCGGAGGGGGGCTCGGAGAGGGCGGAGGGGCGGCTCCGCGGGCGGACTCGGAGCCGGCGGCGGAGTGACCCGACCAGGTAGGCGCAGGCCTGGCGCCGGGAGCGGCGGGGGCCACTAAGGGGACCCCTGTGAGGGGGTGCTGTGGTTGGGGGGCTCCTCAGGACCCCGGGCCTGGGACCGGCTGCCAGGTTTCCTGAACCCAGGGCCGTCTGAGCAGATGCTAAGAGGGCACTTAGGGGGTTTGGAGTCGCTTGGAGAGGGGCCCGAGTTTGGGGAAGTTTGGGGGAGCCCGAGTTGGGGCGTCGGGGCGTGGGAGTGGCTCTCCTTTGCCCCGGGAGGCTCAACTGCCACGGTAGGGTGGGGGAGTCGGCCGGAGCCGCTGGGCCACAGCCAAGGAGAGACAAAGGGACACCCGAGACCCGGAGGGCGCGGGGAGCCTACGTACCAGCTCGGGGCTGATTGTTCCCAGCTGTGCCCGGCCACATCTGGTCCCACCGCCCCCCCTCCCCGCCACTCCGCAACCAGCCTCCTCCCTACCCGGGGAGCATGGGGTGGGGGGGGCTCTGAGGAGGCCCCGCTCATCCCCTCCTGCCCACTGTCGCATGGGGTGGGCTCCCCAGAAGGGGAAGGGGCCTCCTAAGCAGCACTCGGCCTCTCCCACACCCCAAAATCCATAGTCTAGACAGAGTTGCTTGGAGATATGTTCCCCCCAAGAGGAAGGAGGATCCCTTACTCCCACACCCTTTGCCCCGGGGTTGGGGGGTCCCCTCAATAATAAGCCTGGGCCTGAGTGTCAGACCTTCACCGGGAAGGAGAGTCCATGCAGGAGGCTGAGAGGCCTAGGAGGGGCTTGGGGGACAGACAGCCCCACCCCACTTCTAAAGCCCCTTAGGCCCCAGCTCCAACTGGCCTGGCTGCCACCAGTCCGTGGGGACGATGAGGGGATAGTGAGGCCTTGTGGGGAGTGACCAGGAAAGAGCTCCAGGTATTTCGGTCCCACCTCCCGTGAGAGGCCAAGGGTTTTCAGAGCAGGACTGTAGGGAACCAGAGTACCCTGCCTCTGGGGCCGCTTGAGTCATGGGCCTCATCTCCTCCACCCCACCCCACCCCACCCCAGTAAGGAAGGGGGTGGCGAGTGTATGAGCCAGGCTGGGGGTCCCAGAAGGCTCAGGACTGGGAGGGAAGAGAGACCAATGCCCACGTTTCCTTCCCTCTCCCTAGATGCCCTGAGGCAGGCAGGTGTCCAGTTAGCTGTCTGGAAGAACTCTCTTTGCTGTGGTGGGAGGGGCCCTCCTGGATGGGGGAGCCCTGGGCTGTCGCCCAGCACCGCTGGAGAAGGATGACAGTCCAGTCCGGAGACTGCCTCCCACTGAGCCGGGACGGCACATGGGGAACCGTGGACCCTGCCAACCCCACGGTGTGGCCAGACACTGCCGTTCTTGAACTTCAAGAACCAGGGGAAGGCTAAGGACCACTTAGGACCCGCACAACACTTGTCATACCGTGCTGGGGGCTCAGAACCCCTGGGCTGGGTGACATCACGGTCCCTTCAGCGCTGCCCTTCCAGGATCCAGAGAAACTCCCCTCAGACTCCACCCTAAGTGCTTCCTGCCGCTGCAGACAAAATAGACCTTAGTCTCGTGAGTCTGTGATGTAGACAGCCAGGTCTTAGGAGGCCCGGAGGCCTGGCAGGAGAGGAATCTTCTGGGGGTGGGAGCCCTGCCCGGGCCTGGCTGCCCTTCGGCCCCTGGGGCCCATGCATGCATGTGGTTTCCTGCAGAGCAAGACACTCAGGGCCCTCTGGCTAATTGGGAACAGGTGGTGGGTTTGGCGTATGCTGTGGAGTCCTGGCTATGATGGTGGCTGAGCGGGGCCAGGGTCCTGAAGTTGGGCCTGGGGTCAGGGGTTCACATTAGTACGTGAGACACCAGAAGGCGCTGAGTCAGAAGACGGGCATGGCTGTAGGTTAGGAGAGTGGAGTCAGGCTAGTGGGGGACTAGAAAGTTCCCCCCGGTGAGAAGGGCAGGGTGGGTTCTATCCATTCGCAAGATCAACGCTGGAACAAGGGTGGAGGCCTTGTCCCTTGGGACCTGAACACCTGGTGGGCCACAGGGACAGCAGTTGTCCCTCCATAGGCGGCCCCCCATCACCACCCGACTCCCTGCCCTCCCTATGCCTGGCTTCTGGTCCGAGTGTCTCCTCCTCCTCCTCCTCTTCTGGGCTAGATGTGGGCGAGCAGAGGTGGGCTCCTCGGCCATGGGTGAGTGGGCCTGAACTAGAGCTTATCCCTCCTCTTCCTCTAGCTGTCCTGACACCAGCCCAGACGGCCTCACCTCGGAGCCATGAGAGCTGCCTACCTCTTCCTGCTGTTCTTGCCTGGTGAGTGGCTCCTGGGGCTGGCAGGGGGTGGGGGGCTCCCCTGGGGTGGGCGGAGGGTGGGAGCTGGCAGTGAGCCTTCATTGTGCCCTGTGGCCAGAACTCAGCTCCCTGGGTCACAGGGCCTCCTGACTCCTAGACCACAAACCAGACAGACCAACCCCTCCCAAAGTCGGGGGCATCCCACGCCCTCATCCCAACCCCCCCACAGAAGCAGCCGGGCTGGGGCTCTGGAGAGTGGGCACACACCCAGGCACCGGGAGCCCCTGCTTTTCTTCTAATGTACTAACCCTCCTGGGAACTGATGTGTAAGCGGGGAGAAGCACGCAAGGTAGGGAGTCTCTAGGTCTGGGTTCTAGACCCATTTGGGACCCAACCACCCTATGTTATCTTGACTGTGGAGTGACCCCCAAGGCCCTGCCAGGTCTCACATTTATTAATCTAACAGATATTTGTTGAGCTCCTACTATGTGCGTGGCACGGGCCTAGACCCTGGGGATACAGTGATGAACCAGGCAGACATATCCCTGCCTTCATTGCGGCCCATCTGGGGACGGGAAGCTGCTGTATCAAGTCCCTGTGATAAATGTCAGTGTGTCGAGTGCTGTGATGGAAATAAGCAGAAGAATGGGATGGAGAGGGTGGCTGGGCCAGTGAAGGCATCTTGGCAGAACTGAATGTTTAATTGAGATCTGAAGGAAGAAAAGTTAACCAAGATTGTAGGCCTAGGGAAAGTCAAATGCAAAGGCCCTGGGGCAGACAGGAGGATGCTGAGTTCCAGGAATAGTCAGGAAGCTACGATGGAGGGAACAGCCCAAAAGTCAGTAAGGTGACTTGGGAACAGGGAGTGTAAGGGCCTTTATGCTTGACGAATGAGTTTGGGTGTAGAATCTTAAGGTCTTACCTGCCTGCCCTTGGGACTTCTACCTATCCTCCCCAGATGTGCCTTGGGGCCCGTGCTGTCCTTCCCTGCAGGACACCCCCTCATGCTTTGCTTCCTCATGGTAGGCCTGCTGGCTCAGGGCCAATACGACCTAGACCCACTGCCTCCGTTCCCAGGCCACGTCCAGTACACCCACTACAGTGACCAGATAGGTAAGGGCCTTGACCTCCCCGGGTCTCCCCACACCCTGCCAGGGTGTACCTGACTCAGCTGGGGACCCGGTGGGAAGGGGGTAGGAGTCCTGGGTTTAGTTGTGACCTTCTTGGCCCCTGGGACTGAGAGCTCGCCCAACCCCCGACAATTCCATATTTGTCTTTGTTCTCAGAAAACGCGGACTACTATGATTATCAAGGTAAAGGCAGGGCATTGAGCGGGGCAGGTCAGGTGGGTGGGCAGCTGGGTAGGGATTGGAGAGAAAGGAGTGGACCCTCTGATCGTCCCCCATCTCAGAGATGACTCCCCGGCCCCCCGCGGAGCAGTTCCAGTTCCAGTCCCAGCAGCAAGTCCAACAGGAAGTCATCGGGGTCCCCACCGTAGGTAGGCTGCCAGCTCCCGTCAGCCGTGGGAGGGGCGGGTCTGTGCTGGGCTGGGGCAGGTCCTCGGAACAGACCCCTCTCAGTGATCTCTGCCGGCCCCTCTCCCAACACCAGCTCCAGGAAACGTGGAGACAGAGCCCACGGAGCCTGGGCCTCTGGGTAAGAGCTTCCCCGACCGCAGGGGAACCGGAGGCACGGCCCCCCAAGCTGGGGTAGAGTGGGGTGCGGCGCTGGTAGGACAGAGACAGCCAGGCCTTTGGCTTTTTGCCAGGTAGAGGGTAGGGTAGTGGCTTGCAGATGTGCCCCTGCTTTAGGCCAGCAACTCCAGGGCCCCTCGGGCAGCTCTGGGGGACCCCCTTGACCCTGGGCTTAGCCGTAGGCTCAGGAAGGGCCCTCTACCCCCAGACACCGGGAAGGGGAAGGGGGCGCTGGGTGGTGCTCATGGCAGATGATGCCAAGAGGGGAGCCAAAGCCCCAGCCAGCCAGGCGAGCCCGTGCTGCCCCCTCAAGCCTGAGGGAGCCAGACTGTGAGCGTTGCTCTCCCCCAGCGGAGCTCAGTGTTGGGGTGTGGTCCTGCAAGTCGCCACAGCCCTGGCCCGGTGGGTGGTCGGTGTGTGCTTCTGCGACCCTGGGCGTATGCGGACCCTGGGCGTGTGCGCGTGGTTGGGTTTGAGCTTACAGGCTTCCAAGTGTGGTTGCAAATCTGTGCCCGTATAAATACATTGTATAAAACCCGGCGGCCCCTGGGGGCTCAGCCGTGCTGTCTGTGCAGCTGTGCATGCCCCTGTGTGTGTGCGTCCCAGGCCAGAGGGCGCAGGGTGGACCTAGACCCCCATAGGACAGCCAGTCTTGGTGGGCAGTGTTGGGGGCGCGCCCCAGCACAGGGCCCCAGGCCGCAGCCACTCATCTGATCCCGCCCCTCACCCAGACTGCCGGGAGGAGCAGTACCCGTGCACCCGCCTCTACTCCATCCACAAGCCTTGTAAACAGTGTCTCAACGAGGTCTGCTTCTACAGGTGAGCGCATGCAGGGCAGTGGGGCGCAGGGCAGGCAGGAGCACCCAGCCGAGGTGGGACTTGAGGGAAGCACAAATCCTGAAGTTGAACTCGACTCTGGTTGAGCTCTGACCTCGGGGTCAGGATGCGCAGGCTCCCCCAGTGGGGCTGGGTGACGGTGGGGTGACATCACCGTCCCGGCTCCGTGTCCCCAGCCTCCGCCGCGTGTACGTGGTCAACAGGGAGATCTGTGTCCGCACGGTCTGTGCCCATGAGGAGCTCCTTCGAGGTAGGAAGGCCTGCCCCCCTAGACCCCTCCCCGCTCCGACCCCCGTGGTTACGAAGCACGTGTTCTGTGCCGGGGGTCACTGCTGGGGGACCCTGAGCTCCCTCCTGGCTGCTTAGCCTTGGAACGTTCTCTGCCACGGGGTGGGGGAGGGGCAGTGGTTTTCCAACACCCAGCCTCACCCTGACCCCAGCTCTTTGCCCCCACCGCAGCTGACCTGTGTCGGGACAAGTTCTCCAAGTGCGGGGTCATGGCCAGCAGTGGCCTGTGTCAGTCCGTGGCGGCCTCCTGTGCCAGGAGCTGTGGGGGCTGCTAGGACGGAGCTGGCAGCCCCGCGCCCTGGACCTTCCTCGGATCCGGGGCCCTCAGGCCCTGCCTGACCTGGTGCTTTTCTCCCCAGCCTCACATTCCTTTTATTCTGTAAAAAGTTAGTGGACTGTGGCCCTGGGGATTCATCTCAGGCCCTTCTCCCAGCCTGTGGCCATCCCTGGAACACAAGGCAGGGGGCTCCCAATTGTCCAGTGTTTGCCCCCAGATGAGGGGCATCCCAGGTCTCTCGGTGGGACCAGGGTCTCTGATGTGCCTTTTCAGTCCTTGTGAGGACAGTCCCCTGGCCCCCCAGCCCCTCGAGGTAGGCTATGCCCCTCACCCCAGCTGGTCTGCTTGGGTTTCCTACGGTTCCCGGGCATAGACCACCTTTGTTTTATATAAAATTAAAATTGTTTTTACAAAAGATTCGGTCATTTTTTGGTTGGGAGGACAGGGCAGGTGGCCAGCTACCTCCAACACTGCTTGTCCTCATTGAGAGGCTGCCTGGCCCCCTGGGACAAGGGACCGTTTGGGTGACCTGTGGCCTTGCCTCTGCGGTCCCAGTCCTGCCTCCTTGATCACCGGCTCCAGCGGACCCACCCAGAAAGATGGACTGTGACAACCTCCCCACCCAGGGTCTGCGGGTCATTGCGGGGAGGGGGAGATACAGCTTCTTTATTGTCCAGGCTGCTTGGTGAGGGCGTGAGTTCCTGTCATCAGAGGGATACAAGCCCAGACCGGAAGCTGCCCACATGCAGGCATAAAGGTACATCTAGGATATAAAGCAGGAGGTCAAGGTAGGTGGACTCAGACCCACCTTTGGGCAGAGAAGGCTGATGGTCAGAGGGTAGAAGTAGGCCAAGGCCTTAGAATGCCTCCCTCTGACCAGCACACGAGGACCGGGCTCCCCCTGTCTGACCAGCACACACTCCCAACAGGCCTGCGTGGTGGGGCCTGGTAATGTCTCTAACAGACCAGAAGCCCAGGGGCATCAGTGACCCACCCAGGGTCCACAGCTGGAAGTGGCAGAGCTGGGGCAGAGCCTGACTCCACTGGACTCCAGGGAGGAGAGGAATGTCTCCTCGCCAACACTGAGTGCCTTGTACACGAACCTCCTCACGACCCCCCTGCAAGGTGTGTGCCCATTTTACACACAAGCAAACCGAGCCTCCAAGAGGTTGTGCGGCTTCGCCAGGCTCACTCGGTGGAGCCAGGACAAGACCCTATGGTTTCTCCCAGGCCTGCACTGTCTGGACCGCCTGCCTGTGTCCAGAGGGGAACCCCGTCCTGAGGAGGGGCCAGAGCGCTGTGGCTGGAAGGAGTGCAGTTTGGGTCACAGCCGCATTTGTTGCCTGGGCCGGGTGGCACAGGACCTCGGAGCCCTCCCCAGGCCGACAGCCTGGGAGGCTGGGAAGTGCCACAGCCCTTCTCAAGCCTCCCAGCACTTCTCAAGCCTCCCCTCCCTGTGTACCTCTGGCCAGGGGCCGCATCCCTCCCGGCCCAGGCCCCGGTGTCCCCCTCCTGGCCCCTCCAATCTCTCAGGTGCAGAAGTGAAGAGACACATCTACACAAACCATTTTTAGAAAATGAGGTCTCCTTGCTACAAAAAAACAATAGTTCTGAACCGTTAACACTGTAAAAAGGTATAAAAATACAGGGACTCTGAACTCTGAGGAATTTCCTGACAAACACTCCAAACTAAGGCAGAGAGAGCTCTGGAAAGCTGGGGGAGGGCCCAGGTCTCTGACCCCCAGGCTCCCCTCCTCTTTCCCATGAGCCCATGCCCCAGGGCCAGCCAAAGACAAGGGGAGGGTCTCCTTTACCCCGGGCTTCGGCTCAGCCACTCAGAGAGGCTATCACAGGACCTGGAGGCTCATCGCAGGGGAGGGACCAAACTGAGGTGGGACCCACAGGTGAGGCCACAAAGCTGTTCCTCAGAGTCCCCAGCCTTTGGCCCTCAGTGCTGCCACCTGGCTCCTCCCCACCCCCCACCAAGCTCTGGTGGCCTGGCAGGCCGGGGCCCGGGCGGACCCTGCAGATGGGGGGCTGCGGTCCTGACCCGGCCGCGGCTGTTCTCTAGGATGCCAACCAGTAAGGGGCTCATTCCCCTGCGGGGCCGGACATGGGGGAGAAGGATGCTGAGCTCCTCCGAAACTCCTGTTCCAACTGTCCCTTCAGTGTGGACACCTGGAGAAGAAAGAGAAGATGGCGGCTCAGGCCACCAGACTAATGTCAAAGAAGGTGGGGATGGGGAGACGGGGGTGGCTGCAGCCAGGGCCCCACAAGGGACCCAATCCTGCCTATTTCAGGAAAAAATGGGTCTCGTGAAGCACCAGGCCGCTTCCTTCCCCTCCCATTCCGTCTCACATGGCGGCTGGCGCTCTTCTGACCGATCCTCGCATCTCCTCAGGGGCCACCTGTCCCCACCTGCATCATTAAGGCAGTCCTGGTACTAGCCCGACTCAGGGAACCCATGACCCAGGCCTGGCCTACCCATGCACAGGTCGGTTGGGGACAGCTGGGAAGAGATCTGGGACCCAGGCTGGTTAGTCAGCATCATCCCTGGGACTTCTGCTGTTGCTCTCAGGAAAAAGGTCCCCTTTTCTCTACGGTGGGTCGTTGGGATGACCTAGGCTGGGGCTGCTCGTGCCACCTGTGCCATCCAGGGGACAGCCATGAGGACAGCAGAGCCACAGCAGGGGGCCGGAGTTCCAGTGACATCACTTGGGCCCGTGTCCGGCCATGACGGATACCAGCGTGGGTCCCCGATCAGACCAGCGACTGCTTCTACCCGAGGTCAGGGCCAGCCCTCTGCAGCTCCTCCCTCTTCTCCCCCCTTCCATATCCCGGGGAGGGGCCCGAGTACCTGCTCCTCCAGGCCCCGCACCCGCTGCCGGTGGGCCCGCTCCCGCGCCTCCAGCGTGCGCTCTGTCTGCCCCTGGGCACTGCGCAGGCGCTCCACCTCCTGCTGCAGCTCCCGCTGCTGCTGCTCCTCGGCCTCCAGCCGGGAGGGGCTCTGGGCCTCCAGGGCCGCCACCTGGGCCTGTGGGAGCGGCAGCTGGTCAGGGGTCTGGCCCTGTGCACGTGAGTGCGTGTGCCGTGTGCGCGTGCAAGGGGATGTCAGGCACCTCCCGGAGCCTAAAGGCCCCTCAGGGCAAAGTCAGTGCAGGCAGGGGGTGCCGGAGAAACCCTTGTTTGTCTCCCATGTTCCTGGCCCACCTGGTCTGCAAATCTTGGGTCAGGGTAGCTAGTGAGCCCCGCTGACAGGCGTGCACCCATGCGCGCGTGCACACACACAGATGTAGTCAGAGACAGACCCACACGCACACAGAGGCACAAAAGCAAGCACGTAAACACTTACCGTGTTCACATGGATGCATGCATATGTGCAAAGCCCAACACTCCTACATACATCTACAGACAGGAAGACATCTGTACAGAAAGACACACACACACACACACGTAAAACACATTCCTAATACTTGCACTTGCCATGTCCATGCACAAGACTCAGGAGACATGCACGAGAATACTCCCAGGCACACTCACACCTCTACATGCCCAGAGCACACCCACAGGCTCACATACTAACTGGCATGTCTTTTCTCTCCACGCTGGGAGGACCCCTCCCTCCGGGCCCTGGCTCTGGGCTGCCCCCTCCAAGGGTCCAGACTTAGGGGGTTATGGAGGCTGAGGAGCCTGGACCGGCTGAGCCATCAGCAGCTCCTGGGCTGGTTGGGCACTCAGGCCGAGGGCAGGGTGGGAGGTGGGGCCCGGCTCCAGGGCTCGGGAGAGAGAGGGTGGCCAGGGGCTGAACCTCCAGCAGCTGGATCTGCTTCTGGGCCTCAGCCAGCTCCAGCTCGGCCCCCGTGAGCGTGCGGTCCAGGCGGCCCCTCTCCGCATTCAGCCGCACTGTGTCCTCGTGGCTGCGAAGCTTCTCGCGCTCCACCTGCACAGGGAGAGCAGGAGGGCATCAGGAGGCCTCGGGAAGGAGGGAGGGAGGTCCCACGAAGAGGGGTCAGGTTAGAGGCAGCAAGACCAGGGGCCGGGGTCGGGGGGCACACAGCCAAAATCAACCCCAGCTAGGACCCAGAGGAAGGCAGGGGAGGGCCCCGGAGGCTCAGCCCACCTTGTCCAGCATCCTCTTGAGGGCCAGGCGGTCCTTCTCCAGCCGCAGCGCTGACCGCTCTACCTCCCGCTTCTCTACCTCCAGCTGGCCGAGGGCACCCTGCAAGCCGTCCAGGCGCTCCTGCAGTAGCCGCCGCTCGTCCCGCAGCTTCTGGACCGTGTGCAGGGCCGCAGCCTCAGCCTCCTGGCGCTGCCGCAGCACCTAAAAAAGCCAGCAAGCCGCCAGTGGGACCAAGCCTCCCGAAGCCCGTCAGACAGCTATCAGCTGAGGCCGCCTCTCCGGGCCTCAGCTTCTGCATCTGTGTAATGGGGGCGGGGGCTGAAGGAACCATGCTTTTCCATGGGAGGCCGAGCCAAGATCAGGGATGAGGTGGGGATAAGGAAGGTCCCACTCCATCCGGAGGGCTTCAGCATCCTGGGGACAGAAGGGGCCCATTCCGGCCCTCACCTCCTGGAGCTGTTGCAGCTGGCCTTCCGCCTCCGCCCGCCGCAGCTCCAGGTCCGCCAGCTCGCCCCGCATCGTCTGCACCTGCTCGGCCAGTGAGCTGCTCTGCTTGCGTGCCTCAGATAACGCCTGACGGGCGGCTTCCAGCCGTTCCTGGGGGACAGGGGCTGGTGGTACCAGGAGGGAGCAAAGGCTCCCCTCTACTCTGTACCTCTGGGTCAGGGTCACAGCCCATAAAACAGCTCCAAAATCTTATCTGGAGGGCAAGGCAGATGGCAGCCCTGGCCCATGGACTTACATAAGGTGGGGATCCCTCAGACCCCAGCTCTGTCCTATCAACCCTGCCTCTGGGTCCCTGTAAGCCTCAAGGAATAGACTTATTCTCTTACTGCCCCCCACCCCCGCTCCAAGCTTCACTGACTGGCTCCCTAGGGTTCCCAACTGATGGCCCCAGTGGCTGGCTCTCTGTCAGGGTCCCTCCAAGCCTGCCCTTGATGGCAAACTCTCACTGAGCCCACCCCGAGCCAGGCCCCGGAATCCATACTTGGAGCACTTGGCGGTCATGTTCGCAGGCAGTGAGGGCCTTCTGCAGGTGCAGATTCTTGTCCTGGGTGCTGGTAAGGCTGGCATTATTCTGGGCCAAGGCTTCGGTCAGGCCCTGCACCTTGTCCCGCAAGGCCCCCTCGCTCTCCTCCACCTTGACCAGAGCCCCACTCAGCCGATCCACTGTCAGCTGCAGGGTCCCTGCCTTCACCTCACTGTCTGCCACCTGGCAGGAGGACACAGAGGACGGTAAGGTGGCTCTGCTCTCACCAGGGCCTCCAGCAAGGAGGCTGAACCCAAGCCAAGCCCCTCCCACTCTGCCTCGGCCTTCATCACTGATGCTCATTGTTTCCATGTGCTCCCGCTGGCTCAGCCCACTGCAACCGGGGCCCTGGCTCACTGCTGCTTAACGTCCCTCACCTGGAGTGAAACCCACCTGGTTGTCTCAGACCCCATGGTCTCCTCCCTGCTACAGAAGAGAGAAAATAACCACCACAGCCTCCACAACCTGGAAATGTTCTGAGTTCTTGACTTTGGCAGGTGACCATGCAGGGCTAGCAGAGTTCCTGAACATTCTAGAGCTGAGCTTCCTGGCAGCCAAGGCAAAAAGGGACACGAGTGGAATCTACATCTCTAACTTGTCCCACCTACTTCCTAGGTGGGAAGCAGACTTCCTAGACTCTGTTGTGAGAGTCTAATTTTGTCTGTTTCTTATTAGCTATGTTGACCTTGGGTGATGAGGTCACCTCTGAACCCGTCTGTCCGTCCATGACATGAGGATGACGCTTGCCTCACAGGGCTGTTGGGAGTATTACGTGGTCCCTGTGAAGCACCTGGCGCTGGGCGTGCGGACGAGAAGCCTCCAGGCGGAGGTGGGGACCCACCTGTCTCTGCAGGGAGTCTACCCGGTCCTGCAGGGCTTGGGCCTGGGCCTCACGGTCACTCAGTCCCAGGCGGCTGCGCTGCAGCTCCCCCTCCAGCGAGCGCCGCTGCAGCTCCAGCTTGATGGTTCGGCTCTCGGAGGCGTCCAGCACCTCCTTCAGGCGCCGCTTGTCGCTCTCCAGCTTCACCTCGTTGGCCTTCATCTTGCTGATCTTCTCCTGGGGGTACGGAGGGGTCAGGCCCCGGCTGCCCGGCTGCCCCACACCCCCCATCCCCTCAGGACCCACAGGAGAAAGTGCCGAGCAGCCTTGAGGTGGCTGGTCCAACCACTCCCTGTGTGACCTGGGGCCAGCCTGTGACCCTCCTGAGGCCTCAGTCAACCCACATGTTTGCAGGATGCGTTGACCTGAGAATCTCAGAGCATGTTCTGGTTTGGGCTGAGTGTACCAGGTTTTGTGATCCAGAATTCTCTTTTTCCGCTCTGTGGCCCTATTTCAAATATGTATAGTGGGAGACTGCACTGCCTGGGGAGGGGTACCACAAGGTATTCACAGAGCCCTGGGGAGGATGGAGGGAGGGTAAAAATGCAGATTCCACGGCGACCCTGCTCTGCTGCCTCACTCCCCAGAGGCAGGCCCAGAAGCTGCAACTGTGGGACCTGAGCAGAGCCGGGTAGGAGCCCTGGGCCCCACCTGGTTTTAGGGAATGGTGTTCTTCCCCTCACTTGGGGTCAGACAATAAAGGAAACTTGAGAAGTGGGGAGAGGACAGGAAGACAGATGGGGGCCCTTCCATTGCCATTCCCATCCCATTACATCCGATACAACCCTGCCCTGTGCCCGGCCCCTCTGCCGCCGTACTCAGAGCCCCAATGCAGCCATGTCTGGGCCCGACAGCCCCACGCTGGCCCCTGCCCAGCTTTGTTCCTGGCCTCCTCCTGCGGCCCCTGTGGCTGGGCCCGAGGCCAGAGCTGGAACCACAGACATAACAATCCAGCTCAAACTTGACCTGGAGCCAGAGGCAGGGGGTGGGCTGTGGGGGCAAGGCTGGAGGGCTAGGGAGTGAGAGGGGAAGGAGTGAGGGGATCTGTGGCTGTGAGAAAGGCTCAAGGCTTTGGTGGCCTGGACCGTCACTACCAGGGCCAGGGTGTCCTGCCCCAGACAGACACACACGTACACACTTGTATAGCTATACAGAGGAAAAAGAAATGGTCCCCCGAACACCATACGTTATTTCCATCTCCAGGAGACGATGGCTGCTCTCCCCCATTTACAGAGGAAGAAAGTGAGAGTGGGCAGGGCAAGCCGCCGGACCAGGACTAGAATCCAGGCTTTTCTGCATCGGGCTCAAAAGCCCAGGACTTTTCTTCTACAGCCTAGGGACCCCGGGGAGGAAGGGGAGTGTGGAAGCTGAACGTGCTTCTGGGCGGAGTCCCAGGCTGGTCACGTTCACGGGCGCCGGGCCCCAGGCTGACAGCAACAGAGAGGCACAGTAGGACCCACAGCCGCAGCGGAAGCGCACACGGACTCCACCTGCCCCTGTGGCCCTCGGCTCCTGCCTACCTGGCTGGCCCGGAGCTCACTCTCCGTAGCCTGCAGGCTCCTCTCCAGGGCAGCCACCTGGTCCAGGGCGGCCCGGCGCTCCCGCTCGCTGCACCGCACACTCTCCTCCTGCTCCGCCAGCTGCGCCTGTGCCCCGCTCAGCCGGCCGTCCACACCTCGCCGGGCTGCGGACCCCCAGCCCCGTCAGGCCCGGACTGGCCGCCAGACACCTGGCCTGCCCGCCCCCCAACCCACCACAGGGCCCTCAAGGGTCTAGCCAGTCCGGACACATGGAGTGGGGCTGACCAAAGCCAGTGGGGCCCCCCAAAGGAGACAGGTCCCCAACTCAGGTCACGATGGCTAGGGCTGGGACGCAGGAGTGGTTCGGGCCAATCCCACAGGTCCCACTGTGGCTGCTAAGAGCAGAGAGAGCAGAGCAAGGACCCAGGGGTGGACACTCACCTTCTTCACTCTCGGCCACAGCCTTCTGCAGCTGCCTCACCCGTGACGTCGCGTTGTCCCTCTCGGCCTCTATCTCGGCCAGCTGGCGACTCAGGGTGCTCATCTGGGCCCGAAGCTCGTCCTGAGGCCCCAGCGTCCGGGGGAAGGGAAGACCTCGGTTCTGACAACCCGAAGCATCCCGCAGGACCCTGGGCACCCGGTTCCCTCTCCAGCCGCTCACACCCAGCCTCACCCGTTGTCTCTGCGCACTCCGTAGCTCCTGTAGGAAATCCCGGAGGGCCCCCCGCACCGCCTCAGGGTCCAGGTCTGGGGATGCTGGGGAGGTGGCAGGTCCTGGGGATGGTGGCTCAGACCCAGGGCTGTGTTCCAAGGGGCTGGGGCTGTAGAGCCCTTCGCCACTTCCTAGGGGAGGAGGCACGCTTAGCGGTGAGGGAGCCCTGGCCTCTCCTGCCTGGAAGGACCCTGCGGGCTCTGTGTGCACCGCCTCACTCACCTTGCCGCACCCAGCAGCTCACATGAGCTTCCTGCACTATGCTGGGGGTCTCCCACTTTTACAGAACCCTTCCCAGACCCCACGGCCCTCAGAATAAGCCCCAACTTCCTTGCCATCACACAGAGGCCCTGCTGCTCACCCTAGCACAGCCCTCTCACTTTTACAAGCAGTCCATTCCACATCACCCTCAGATCCCAAGTTCTAGAACATTCTCTCTTCCCTTCTCTCCCCCTGGCTTCTCTCTGCCTGGCCCATTCCTTTAGGCCTGCTGCCCAGAGGTGTCCCCAAGCCCAGCCTGGGTTGGGGTGAGCTCATCACCCCCTCATAAGGCACCGAGATCTGCCTCCCCACCCAGACCAGGAGCACTGTGAGGGCTGCACCCCCAGGGCCCAGTCCAAAGGTGGACACTCCACCCCCGCACCATCTCCCTGCAGTGCAGGCACCGCCTCTTCTGGCACCCTAGTCCACCTTCACGATAATTCTGAGAAGGACCAATGTCCCCCCTGCACAGGCCAGACAGGCTCAAAGCAGTTAAGGAATTTGTTTGGTCACAAAGCTGGGACGATCCCAAGCTGAGATGGGGAACCAGGTAAAGCCCTATTTCCAGGCAGAAAGATGAACTCTTGCTTTAAGAGGCGGGAGGGGCGGGCGCCTGGGTGGCTCAGTTGGTTAAGCGACTGCCTTCAGCTCAGGTCATGATCCTGGAGTCCTGGGATCGAGTCCCGCATCAGGCTCCCAGCTCCACGGGGAGTCTGCTTCTCCCTCTGACCTTCTCCTCGCTCATGCTCTCTCTCACTGTCTCTCTCTTCTCTCAAATAAATAAAATGTTTAAAAAAAAAAAAAAAAAAAAAAAAAAGAGGCGGGAGGGGCAGTGCGCACAGAGACAGGGTGGCACCTGGAGGCCAACCGCGGAACTGCAGGGCAGGGTGTCAGCCTGCCCCCAGCATCCTCTTGCCTCTGCTTCCATTGATATAATAAAATATAATTAATTTTTGTATGTTGACCTTGTTTCCAGCAAACTTACTAAAGTTTCTTATTTGTTCTAACAACTGATTGTAGCTTTCCTATATTTTCTACATAGAAAAATCATGTGATCTGTAAATAGTGGCAAGTTTCTCCCTTCCTGAACCTTACCATGGTAATTCTATGTTTCTTACCATAGTGTGCTGGCTAGGACCTCTGAGACTTCCGAAACAATATTAAATAGAAGGATTAAATGTAGTATTTGCTATAGGGTTTTGAAGATCTAGTTTATCAGTTAAGGAAATCTTTTTCTAGTTTTCCCAGAGTTTGGATCATAATTGGATGTTGTATTTTATCTAATGCTTTTTCTGCGTCTATTTTGATAGCCTAACCATCTTTAAGTGTACAGGTCAGGGGCATCAATTATATTCACATCGTCGTATGTCTATCACCACTATTTCCAAATCTTCTCCATCACCCCTATTTGGGGTTGAACTATGTCCCCCCAAAACTAATAGGTTGAAGTTCTAACCCCTGGTACCTGAGAATGTGAATTTACTTGGGAGTAGGGTTGTTGCAGATGTGACTAGTTAAGACGAGGTCCTGGTGGAGTAAGGTGGGCCCTGATCCAGCACGATCGGTGTCCTAATATAGAGGGGAAATCTGAAGGCTGGAGTTCTGCTGCCACATGCCTAGGAACTACAAGCAGCCAGGAGATCTGGAATAGACCCTTCCCTAGCGACTTCGGAGGGTGCACAGCCTGGCCAGCACCTTGATCTCAGACTTCTGGCCTCCAGAATCATGAGACACAAATTTCTGTTGCCTAAGACACTCAGTTCACAGGGGCGCCTGGGTGGCTCAGTGTGTTAAAGCCTCTGCCTTCGGCTCAGGTCATGATCCCAGGGTCCTGGGATCGAGCCCCACATCGGGCTCTCTGCTCATCGGAGATCCTACTTCCTCCTCTCTCTGCCTGCCTCTCTGCCTACTTGTGGTCTCTGTCTGTCAAATGAATAAAATCTTAAAAAAAAAAAAAAAAAAAAAGACACTCAGTTCACGGTACTTTGTTTTGGCCAAGCAAACTAATGTGCACAGCCTCAAACAGAAACTCGGTACCCACTAAGCAATAACTCCCAATTCTCCCCTTCCCCCCGTGCTGGGCCCTGGGGACCCCAAATCTACTTTCTGCCTTTATGAAATGTGTCTTTTCGAAGCATTTCATATAAGCTGAATCAGACTACACTTGCCCTCTCGTAACTGGCTTCTTTCACTTAGCATAATGTCAAGACTCATCCATGTTGTAACATGTGTCAGAATGTCATTGTCTTTTTGAGAGAGAGAGAGAGAGAGAGTGCGAGCAGTGGGGAGTGGGGGTGGCAGAGAGGGGAGAGAGGGACAGAGAGAATCTCAAGCAGACTCTGCTCAGCGCAGGGCCCGATGCAGGGCTTGATCTCGTGACCGTGAGATCACGACTTGAGCCGAAGTCAAGAGTCCAACGCTTAACCGACTGAGCCACCCAGGCGCCCCTGGCATTGCTTTTTAAAGCTGAATAACGTTCCTCTGTATGGATACACCACATTTTGTTTATCCGTTCATCTGTCGATGGAGACACTGGCCGATTCCACCCTTTGGCTACCGTGAATAGTGCTGCTACGGACACACACGTACCCGTTCCAGTTCCCTTTTTCAGTTCTTTGGGTTATAACCTAGGGGTGGAACTGTGGGGGCCCACGGTAATCCTAAATTTTCCGAGGAACTGCCAACTATCTTCTATGGCAGGTAGAAGTTCATTCTCACTAGCAAGTCCCTTGATACATCTGTCCTTACGGATTCGGAGCCCTTACTACCACCGAGAACATTTTCTATTTCATTTATATACTGCATTTATTGTCTGTGGCTCCCATCCCTAGACTGCAAACTCTGTAAGGGCAGAAATGCTAGTCGTTCTGTCTACTGCTCCGTCCAATTGTATTCAGCACATAGTAGATGCTTAATAAATACTGAGTGCCTGAATGAATGGGATCCTGGGGCTATATCTGCTTTTGAAGAGGCAACGACTCAGTATCCCAAAGTCAACTGCCGGCAGGGCTAAGACGGTGCTGGTTCTATTCTAGGCCCTAGGAATCAAGATTAGGTCAGGCAGAGACCAGGTGGATGCTCACACTCCCTGAAGCACAGGGCTGACATTCCCAGGGTCACTGGGAGCAAATGGGACTGGAAGGATGTCTGACGAAGTTGCTGGAAGGGCTCGTAGGCTGGGTGTGTATCTGTCTGGCTGTGATGTTGTGGCTGTGATGTCACAAGCCTAGAATGGAGGTGTGTCAAGTTAGGGGTGGAAGACTGCGGAGGATGGGGTGCTGATGGGGAGACGGTGAGCATCGATTCTATTAGATGGAGCCTCAAAGACTCGGAGTCAGGGGCCTTAAGACGCATCACCATGAAGCAACAAAGGGAGCACGGATCAGCAAAGGGGAGGAACCTCGGCAGGGTCCCCAAAGGGAAGGAAAGTGACCTGGGGGCGGGATTGAGACTCAGCGTCCAGGAGAGGTGCAGCCCCGCCCCCAACGGGCTCTCGGTTGGAGCCGAACTAGACGGGGGTGTGGCCAGAGGCGGAGACTCCACAAGACACCCCCCCCCGCCCCGCCCTTTCCCTCTGCCCTCTGCTCTCTGCTCACCTCCAGCCGGCGCACTCCGGGCAGGAGAGCCTGGCGAGGGCACCGGGGCCGGGCTGGGGGAGCGCCCAAGGCCCAGGCCCCGGCGCAGGGCTGAGCGCAGGCCGCCCAGCTGGGCCTCGGCCGCGCGCCGCTGCGCCTCCACGCGGGCCAGCTCGGCCTCCAAGCCTTGAGCCCGACCTTCGGCCGCGCTCAGCCGCAGCCCCAGCTCCGCGGCCTCAGCCCGCGCAGCCTCCAGCTTCAGCTCCAGGCTGCGGGCGTGGTCCAGCTTCTGCTTTTCAGCGCTGCGCGCCTCCTCCAGGGAGCCCAGCAGGCCTCGCTCTCGGGCCCGGAACTCGCCCTCTTGCTCCTGCAGCTTCCTCTGGGCCCCCTGGACCTGTAACAGGCAAGGCCGAGATGTGGGGGTCAGCAGGGCCTCCCCCAACCCGGCGCCCTGCCTCCCAGGTCCAGCCTGGAGCCCACCTCCCTAAAAGCGGCTTGCACAACACCTGGTTTTGAGTGGTCCCCACCCAGGTGGGATGTGCAGGAACAACCCTGGGAGTGTGGGAGTTAACTGCTAGAATTTGTTTTTTCTCTTCCTTCTGTGTACATGCCTTGTAATATACACAGTTTCTTAGCAATAAACTAACAGCCAGCACTTACATAGATAGGGCTTATCAGTGCCAGGCACTAAATACTTTGCAAAAAACTCCAATTACCACTGTGAATCATCCCCGTTTTACAAATGAGGAAACTGAGGCATACAGCAGTTGTATAACTTAACGGAAGGCCACACCGCTACTAAGTTGAGAGCCAGGATTCAAAGCCGGGCACACAGGCTCCACAGGCTGTTCTTTTAACTATGAGCTCATATTGCCTCTCTGTGCACAAAATTTATCAATAAACCACACAACAGGGCATGTACTAAAAAATTATTTTCTGACGGAGTGCATGGTCACACACACAGCACTCTGGTTTAGGGAATAAGTCAACCCCTGACGGTCATGAGTTTCACTAGAAGCCACCATTTACGAAAGACCTGGAAGCCAGGACCTATGCCAGGGCCCCCATCCCACCAACGCTCTGAAGCACAGAGAGGTCAAGTGACTTAGTCAAGGTCAGACAGTAGATCCACTACAGGGAAACAGCCAGAAAAGCAGAACGGAAAAAGCGCAGGCTTTGGAATCAGACAGACCCGGGTAGCAGTGTGCCTAAGCGTCTGGGTGTCTGTGCAAAATGGGACTAAACATACCTATCTCCTGAGGCAGCTGGGAGATTCAAACCCAGTTACGTCTACAGAGCTCCCCTTCACCTCCCCACCCCTGCTACACAGTTCTCGCAGTTGTTATTACTATTATACCTGGGGAAGAATTTCAAAGAGTGGGGGACAGGGACAAGTCCTAGGGAGGGATCTCTCAGAGTGACTCCAGCACTGGAGTCCCCACCTACTTCTTGTTGATGGGAGGAAGCACAGGGCACCTCAACCGTCTCCTAAGACCCTCCCCATCCACACAGCCCGCGTCCATCCGAGTTACCTCCTGCCGCATGGCCTCCAAGTTGGCCTCGCCCTTCAGTAGCTTCTGTCGGAGGCCCAGGGCCTCCCGCCGGCCCTCCTTTTCTGCCCGCTCACCCAGCGTCAGGCGACCCTGCAACTCCACCAGCTCCCGGCCCAGCCTGGCGTTCTCACTGTCCAGCATCTTCATCTGTGAGAGACAGCGGACACAGGGAGGACCTCGGACCCATTCTCAGCATCCACAACCCCTTCTAGCCCAACATATTGACAGCCTGTTCAACTCTGCCCCATACCTTGCCCGGCCCAGGCCCGGGGGGCACTCAGGACCCAGTGCTCTAAGGACACAAACACCACACCACCTCAGATCCACTGGGAACCTGCCCCAGATAACTTCACCAAGCTCCAGCCATGCCTGGCACCTGGGCACCGAGGACCTCCACTGACCACCTCATCATAACCACTCACCGTGGGGAGGGGCAGACCCCCATCGGAAGAGGAACTCTGGAGGGCAGAAGGCACAGCTTGCTGGCCCCCCTTCTCTGCAGGGATGCATGAGTTTTATGGTGTACTTGCCACGTGTCCACCCCTGTTCTAAGCACTTCAAGTGTACGAACTTATTTCATCTTCACACAATTCTTTACGGGCAAGTACTAACATTATCCTTATTGAACAGACAAGAAAACTAAAGCTCAGAGAAGAGAAGCGACTTGTCCAAAGTCACACAGCCCACAAGCAGCAGACTGGGAGTCGATCTCAGACAAGCAGAATGCAGAGGTAAGTTCTAAGCCCCTATTTCCCCAGAGGAGCAGGTGGGGAGTCAGGCCCGGAGTGAAGGGAACAGAGATCATGCTGTAGCACCCGAAGCCCCCAGCGAGAGCCTGGCACACACACATGCCTTCCTTTCGGGGACTCCCATGGCTTTCCGGGACTTCCACTGAGCAGGAAGGGGGCTAAAAGGGTGGAGGGGGTGCTGATGGGAGATGAAGAGGACTTGGTTGTCAGGCCGTGCTAGCTCTGGGCAAGGCAGAGCAGAGGAGCCCACTGGGGCCGTCGCCTGCTCTGCAAGTCTTCTGGGAAGGCCTGAGCCAAGGATGGTTTTTATATTTTTAAATAGTTGGAAATGGCTTGTTTTTAAATGGCTGGAAGAAAACCAAAGAGGAACAACATTTCTTACATGTGAAAAATGATATAAAACTCAAATTTTGGTGTCCAGACACAAAGTCGGAATGGAACGCATGCCCACGCATCTCTGTGCCGTGCGGGGCTGCTTTCCCGCTCCGATGGCAGAGCTGGGTGGTTACGACAGACTGTGTGGCCTGCAACGCCAGAAATATTTACTGCTGGGCTCTTGGCAAAAGATGTTTGCAGCTCCGGCTCCATCTCACTGGGTCTGTACCTCGAGCTGTTCAAGGACTGCTCTGAGATTTGGACAAGAGCCCCAGGGACAAAGGTGAGTGACTACTTACACAACTGTACACACACACACACACACACACACACACACTCACTTTTGCACACAGTTTCAAGGGTTCTTAAGTTGGAAAGGCTTGTTAGAGACCAAGGCCCTGGTTTTGCAGATGTGGCGGCCCAGGCTCCACCAACGGGGGGGGGGGCTGCTGCTCCGGCAGCAGGAGCGCAGGGACAGTATCTCAGCAGGAGCGCAGGGACAGTACCTCAGCAGGAGCGCAGGGGCAGTACCTCAGCAGGAGCGCAGGGACAGTACCTCAGCAGGAGCGCAGGGACAGTACCTCAGCAGGAGCGCAGGGACAGTACCTCAGCAGGAGTGTTTAAAAAAAAAAAAAAAAAAAAAAAAAAGAGGCGGGAGGGGCAGTGCGCACAGAGACAGGGTGGCACCTGGAGGCCAACCGCGGAACTGCAGGGCAGGGTGTCAGCCTGCCCCCAGCATCCTCTTGCCTCTGCTTCCATTGATATAATAAAATATAATTAATTTTTGTATGTTGACCTTGTTTCCAGCAAACTTACTAAAGTTTCTT
Organism: Enhydra lutris kenyoni; assembly: GCF_002288905.1. Taxonomy (NCBI): domain Eukaryota; kingdom Metazoa; phylum Chordata; class Mammalia; order Carnivora; family Mustelidae; genus Enhydra; species Enhydra lutris. Next base: position 8,039,615 of record NW_019154122.1, read on the forward strand.
ATTTGTTCTAACAACTGATTGTAGCTTTCCTATATTTTCTACATAGAAAAATCATGTGATCTGTAAATAGTGGCAAGTTTCTCCCTTCCTGAACCTTACCATGGTAATTCTATGTTTCTTACCATAGTGTGCTGGCTAGGACCTCTGAGACTTCCGAAACAATATTAAATAGAAGGATTAAATGTAGTATTTGCTATAGGGTTTTGAAGATCTAGTTTATCAGTTAAGGAAATCTTTTTCTAGTTTTCCCAGAGTTTGGATCATAATTGGATGTTGTATTTTATCTAATGCTTTTTCTGCGTCTATTTTGATAGCCTAACCATCTTTAAGTGTACAGGTCAGGGGCATCAATTATATTCACATCGTCGTATGTCTATCACCACTATTTCCAAATCTTCTCCATCACCCCTATTTGGGGTTGAACTATGTCCCCCCAAAACTAATAGGTTGAAGTTCTAACCCCTGGTACCTGAGAATGTGAATTTACTTGGGAGTAGGGTTGTTGCAGATGTGACTAGTTAAGACGAGGTCCTGGTGGAGTAAGGTGGGCCCTGATCCAGCACGATCGGTGTCCTAATATAGAGGGGAAATCTGAAGGCTGGAGTTCTGCTGCCACATGCCTAGGAACTACAAGCAGCCAGGAGATCTGGAATAGACCCTTCCCTAGCGACTTCGGAGGGTGCACAGCCTGGCCAGCACCTTGATCTCAGACTTCTGGCCTCCAGAATCATGAGACACAAATTTCTGTTGCCTAAGACACTCAGTTCACAGGGGCGCCTGGGTGGCTCAGTGTGTTAAAGCCTCTGCCTTCGGCTCAGGTCATGATCCCAGGGTCCTGGGATCGAGCCCCACATCGGGCTCTCTGCTCATCGGAGATCCTACTTCCTCCTCTCTCTGCCTGCCTCTCTGCCTACTTGTGGTCTCTGTCTGTCAAATGAATAAAATCTTAAAAAAAAAAAAAAAAAAAAGACACTCAGTTCACGGTACTTTGTTTTGGCCAAGCAAACTAATGTGCACAGCCTCAAACAGAAACTCGGTACCCACTAAGCAATAACTCCCAATTCTCCCCTTCCCCCCGTGCTGGGCCCTGGGGACCCCAAATCTACTTTCTGCCTTTATGAAATGTGTCTTTTCGAAGCATTTCATATAAGCTGAATCAGACTACACTTGCCCTCTCGTAACTGGCTTCTTTCACTTAGCATAATGTCAAGACTCATCCATGTTGTAACATGTGTCAGAATGTCATTGTCTTTTTGAGAGAGAGAGAGAGAGAGAGTGCGAGCAGTGGGGAGTGGGGGTGGCAGAGAGGGGAGAGAGGGACAGAGAGAATCTCAAGCAGACTCTGCTCAGCGCAGGGCCCGATGCAGGGCTTGATCTCGTGACCGTGAGATCACGACTTGAGCCGAAGTCAAGAGTCCAACGCTTAACCGACTGAGCCACCCAGGCGCCCCTGGCATTGCTTTTTAAAGCTGAATAACGTTCCTCTGTATGGATACACCACATTTTGTTTATCCGTTCATCTGTCGATGGAGACACTGGCCGATTCCACCCTTTGGCTACCGTGAATAGTGCTGCTACGGACACACACGTACCCGTTCCAGTTCCCTTTTTCAGTTCTTTGGGTTATAACCTAGGGGTGGAACTGTGGGGGCCCACGGTAATCCTAAATTTTCCGAGGAACTGCCAACTATCTTCTATGGCAGGTAGAAGTTCATTCTCACTAGCAAGTCCCTTGATACATCTGTCCTTACGGATTCGGAGCCCTTACTACCACCGAGAACATTTTCTATTTCATTTATATACTGCATTTATTGTCTGTGGCTCCCATCCCTAGACTGCAAACTCTGTAAGGGCAGAAATGCTAGTCGTTCTGTCTACTGCTCCGTCCAATTGTATTCAGCACATAGTAGATGCTTAATAAATACTGAGTGCCTGAATGAATGGGATCCTGGGGCTATATCTGCTTTTGAAGAGGCAACGACTCAGTATCCCAAAGTCAACTGCCGGCAGGGCTAAGACGGTGCTGGTTCTATTCTAGGCCCTAGGAATCAAGATTAGGTCAGGCAGAGACCAGGTGGATGCTCACACTCCCTGAAGCACAGGGCTGACATTCCCAGGGTCACTGGGAGCAAATGGGACTGGAAGGATGTCTGACGAAGTTGCTGGAAGGGCTCGTAGGCTGGGTGTGTATCTGTCTGGCTGTGATGTTGTGGCTGTGATGTCACAAGCCTAGAATGGAGGTGTGTCAAGTTAGGGGTGGAAGACTGCGGAGGATGGGGTGCTGATGGGGAGACGGTGAGCATCGATTCTATTAGATGGAGCCTCAAAGACTCGGAGTCAGGGGCCTTAAGACGCATCACCATGAAGCAACAAAGGGAGCACGGATCAGCAAAGGGGAGGAACCTCGGCAGGGTCCCCAAAGGGAAGGAAAGTGACCTGGGGGCGGGATTGAGACTCAGCGTCCAGGAGAGGTGCAGCCCCGCCCCCAACGGGCTCTCGGTTGGAGCCGAACTAGACGGGGGTGTGGCCAGAGGCGGAGACTCCACAAGACACCCCCCCCCGCCCCGCCCTTTCCCTCTGCCCTCTGCTCTCTGCTCACCTCCAGCCGGCGCACTCCGGGCAGGAGAGCCTGGCGAGGGCACCGGGGCCGGGCTGGGGGAGCGCCCAAGGCCCAGGCCCCGGCGCAGGGCTGAGCGCAGGCCGCCCAGCTGGGCCTCGGCCGCGCGCCGCTGCGCCTCCACGCGGGCCAGCTCGGCCTCCAAGCCTTGAGCCCGACCTTCGGCCGCGCTCAGCCGCAGCCCCAGCTCCGCGGCCTCAGCCCGCGCAGCCTCCAGCTTCAGCTCCAGGCTGCGGGCGTGGTCCAGCTTCTGCTTTTCAGCGCTGCGCGCCTCCTCCAGGGAGCCCAGCAGGCCTCGCTCTCGGGCCCGGAACTCGCCCTCTTGCTCCTGCAGCTTCCTCTGGGCCCCCTGGACCTGTAACAGGCAAGGCCGAGATGTGGGGGTCAGCAGGGCCTCCCCCAACCCGGCGCCCTGCCTCCCAGGTCCAGCCTGGAGCCCACCTCCCTAAAAGCGGCTTGCACAACACCTGGTTTTGAGTGGTCCCCACCCAGGTGGGATGTGCAGGAACAACCCTGGGAGTGTGGGAGTTAACTGCTAGAATTTGTTTTTTCTCTTCCTTCTGTGTACATGCCTTGTAATATACACAGTTTCTTAGCAATAAACTAACAGCCAGCACTTACATAGATAGGGCTTATCAGTGCCAGGCACTAAATACTTTGCAAAAAACTCCAATTACCACTGTGAATCATCCCCGTTTTACAAATGAGGAAACTGAGGCATACAGCAGTTGTATAACTTAACGGAAGGCCACACCGCTACTAAGTTGAGAGCCAGGATTCAAAGCCGGGCACACAGGCTCCACAGGCTGTTCTTTTAACTATGAGCTCATATTGCCTCTCTGTGCACAAAATTTATCAATAAACCACACAACAGGGCATGTACTAAAAAATTATTTTCTGACGGAGTGCATGGTCACACACACAGCACTCTGGTTTAGGGAATAAGTCAACCCCTGACGGTCATGAGTTTCACTAGAAGCCACCATTTACGAAAGACCTGGAAGCCAGGACCTATGCCAGGGCCCCCATCCCACCAACGCTCTGAAGCACAGAGAGGTCAAGTGACTTAGTCAAGGTCAGACAGTAGATCCACTACAGGGAAACAGCCAGAAAAGCAGAACGGAAAAAGCGCAGGCTTTGGAATCAGACAGACCCGGGTAGCAGTGTGCCTAAGCGTCTGGGTGTCTGTGCAAAATGGGACTAAACATACCTATCTCCTGAGGCAGCTGGGAGATTCAAACCCAGTTACGTCTACAGAGCTCCCCTTCACCTCCCCACCCCTGCTACACAGTTCTCGCAGTTGTTATTACTATTATACCTGGGGAAGAATTTCAAAGAGTGGGGGACAGGGACAAGTCCTAGGGAGGGATCTCTCAGAGTGACTCCAGCACTGGAGTCCCCACCTACTTCTTGTTGATGGGAGGAAGCACAGGGCACCTCAACCGTCTCCTAAGACCCTCCCCATCCACACAGCCCGCGTCCATCCGAGTTACCTCCTGCCGCATGGCCTCCAAGTTGGCCTCGCCCTTCAGTAGCTTCTGTCGGAGGCCCAGGGCCTCCCGCCGGCCCTCCTTTTCTGCCCGCTCACCCAGCGTCAGGCGACCCTGCAACTCCACCAGCTCCCGGCCCAGCCTGGCGTTCTCACTGTCCAGCATCTTCATCTGTGAGAGACAGCGGACACAGGGAGGACCTCGGACCCATTCTCAGCATCCACAACCCCTTCTAGCCCAACATATTGACAGCCTGTTCAACTCTGCCCCATACCTTGCCCGGCCCAGGCCCGGGGGGCACTCAGGACCCAGTGCTCTAAGGACACAAACACCACACCACCTCAGATCCACTGGGAACCTGCCCCAGATAACTTCACCAAGCTCCAGCCATGCCTGGCACCTGGGCACCGAGGACCTCCACTGACCACCTCATCATAACCACTCACCGTGGGGAGGGGCAGACCCCCATCGGAAGAGGAACTCTGGAGGGCAGAAGGCACAGCTTGCTGGCCCCCCTTCTCTGCAGGGATGCATGAGTTTTATGGTGTACTTGCCACGTGTCCACCCCTGTTCTAAGCACTTCAAGTGTACGAACTTATTTCATCTTCACACAATTCTTTACGGGCAAGTACTAACATTATCCTTATTGAACAGACAAGAAAACTAAAGCTCAGAGAAGAGAAGCGACTTGTCCAAAGTCACACAGCCCACAAGCAGCAGACTGGGAGTCGATCTCAGACAAGCAGAATGCAGAGGTAAGTTCTAAGCCCCTATTTCCCCAGAGGAGCAGGTGGGGAGTCAGGCCCGGAGTGAAGGGAACAGAGATCATGCTGTAGCACCCGAAGCCCCCAGCGAGAGCCTGGCACACACACATGCCTTCCTTTCGGGGACTCCCATGGCTTTCCGGGACTTCCACTGAGCAGGAAGGGGGCTAAAAGGGTGGAGGGGGTGCTGATGGGAGATGAAGAGGACTTGGTTGTCAGGCCGTGCTAGCTCTGGGCAAGGCAGAGCAGAGGAGCCCACTGGGGCCGTCGCCTGCTCTGCAAGTCTTCTGGGAAGGCCTGAGCCAAGGATGGTTTTTATATTTTTAAATAGTTGGAAATGGCTTGTTTTTAAATGGCTGGAAGAAAACCAAAGAGGAACAACATTTCTTACATGTGAAAAATGATATAAAACTCAAATTTTGGTGTCCAGACACAAAGTCGGAATGGAACGCATGCCCACGCATCTCTGTGCCGTGCGGGGCTGCTTTCCCGCTCCGATGGCAGAGCTGGGTGGTTACGACAGACTGTGTGGCCTGCAACGCCAGAAATATTTACTGCTGGGCTCTTGGCAAAAGATGTTTGCAGCTCCGGCTCCATCTCACTGGGTCTGTACCTCGAGCTGTTCAAGGACTGCTCTGAGATTTGGACAAGAGCCCCAGGGACAAAGGTGAGTGACTACTTACACAACTGTACACACACACACACACACACACACACACACTCACTTTTGCACACAGTTTCAAGGGTTCTTAAGTTGGAAAGGCTTGTTAGAGACCAAGGCCCTGGTTTTGCAGATGTGGCGGCCCAGGCTCCACCAACGGGGGGGGGGGCTGCTGCTCCGGCAGCAGGAGCGCAGGGACAGTATCTCAGCAGGAGCGCAGGGACAGTACCTCAGCAGGAGCGCAGGGGCAGTACCTCAGCAGGAGCGCAGGGACAGTACCTCAGCAGGAGCGCAGGGACAGTACCTCAGCAGGAGCGCAGGGACAGTACCTCAGCAGGAGTTGCAGGGACAGTACCTCAGCAGGAGCGCAGGGTCAGTACCTCAGCAGGACCGCAGGGACAGTACCTGCCTCCGGAGCTCCTGCAGCTCCCTGCGGGCCTCCAGCCGGGAGCGCTCCACCTCCTGCAGCCCGGCCCGCAGCTCCTCCGCCTCCTTGCCCACGGCCGCCCGCGCGTCCTGGAGCAGTGCCAGCTTCTGCTCCCTCTCCTCGTTGGCAAGCTTCAGGCTGGCGTGGGGAGGCAGAAGTCAGAGGCAGCCACTGGTCCCGGGAAAAGTACAGCGTGTAGGTCTACACAGAGGCTGCTCCCTGATCCCTCGAGTGCATCCGACTGGCTCTCGGCCTAGAGGTGCCCCAAGTGCTACTTGCCCACAGGGTCCCCTCCTGAGCTGAGCCCTGGAGGGCCAGGGGCCAGGTCCGAGGCCACAAGAGGCAGGCCAGTGACTCCAAGGTTAGGGCTAGTCTCTGGGGTGACACCAACAGGTGGGGTCACCTTGCCTTTCGCTACCTTTCCCTTTCATTCAGATAGGAAAATCACCTAAAACCCCCCCTACGCACCCAGCTCCAGGGGCAAAGACTCCCTATCTGTGTGATTTCCCCAGAACCGGGGGGTGAAGTTAGCTTCCAGGGACGAGATCCAGTGTGAAGGACTCTGGGCGGGTCCCCTCACGTTGCCCCACCTGATCCGTTCGCTCTCAGCCTTCTTCACGGCGGCCCGCAGCTCCTCGTTGGACCGCCGCAGGGCCTCGCGCTCCTGGATGCCCTCGCTCAGGCTGCGCCGCAGCTCGCTGGCCTCCTGGCGCTGGGCCTCGCGGCCATCCTGCCCCTCGCGCACCTTGCGCTGGGCCTCCAGCAGCTCCCGCCGCAGCCCGTCCCGGGCCTCCTCCAGCAGGCGCAGCTGCGTCCGCAGCTCTTCTGCCTGGGAGGGTGGCAGGCCGTCACGGGACAGGGTACGGGCTCCGCTCCAGCTGGGACTTGGCCGAAACCAGCCCATACTCCTGTCCCTGGCCATGGGCACCTGCCGCTTCCCTCTGCAGCCACTGAGACCACATGTGTGAGATCTGATTTGGCGCAAAGCATGATGGAGTTAGTGGTGTTTAGGCCTAGAATAATCAGCCCCTGCGATCTTGCAATGGACGGACACCCAAGAGGCCTGGGACCACCCCACCCCGTGCCCTGAGTCCCGCATGTACACCCCAAGGACTCCATAAATGCTTATTGCCTCCTTTCTGCATTGGCTGTTCAGTTGCTCTCACATGCGGAGACAAATCTCACACTCTTCTAGACCCCAGCAGGCCAGGCCCCAGTGGCATTCAGTGCGCTGCCCGGAAGAGGGGGGACAGCTCACCTCGCGCGCCGAGGATTCCCGCTGCCTGTCCAGGTTTCGGGCCTGCTCTTGTAGCCTCTTCGCCTCCTGGGCGTGGGCGGCAGTGGCCTCCTCCAGCTTGGCCTGCAGGTCCCGCAGCTCGGACGTCAGGGTGTTCACGGTGCTCTAGGACAGGCGGGCTCCTCAGACTTGCTGCCACTGTAGCCCTCCCTCGGCTGCTCCCAGAGGGGCCAGCTCAGCTGTCCACCTTCAGCTCCAAAGACAGCCCTTCCTGCCACCCGGCCAGACAGCCTTGCTGGTCCCTCGATGCCCAGTGAGTGCTGTCCCCACAGCTGCTCTCTCCCTCAGGCTAGGATTCACCGAGCAGAGCTCGGCCGCCTCCCTCTGATGGGGACTCCCAAGGAAGGGCTGAAGTTTCCCCCACAGCCCTGAGGCTTCTCCAGGGCAGAGCCATGTGCCCCACGCCTTAGACACGGGGCCCCTCCAGACAGGGCCATGTCTCCCAGCTGAGATGGAGGCCCACCTGCCTGGCCTGCCCTACCCGGTCCTGCTCCTGCCGGCTCTGAGCGTCTCTCTTCTGCCGCTCCATCTCCAGGGAGATGGCGGCCAGGCTGTGCTGCGTGCCCAGCAGCTTCTCTGACAGTGCCGTCTTCTCGGACTCCTTCAGGGACAGGGCCTGGGCAGAGGCAGGGAGCAAAGAGGCTTGGAGCTTGGCTGGTCTTGGGGGCATGCTCGGGCCTTGCCCCAACCCTCCCCGGGGAAATGTGCCCACTGCGGGCTTGGTACCTCGTCTGGGTCACTGCAGGTGGACCCAGGCAGCGGTGCAGACACACCCCTTCTATGGCCCCAGAAAAGGGCACAACAGCCATACAGTAAATCTGGACATGGACACAACTTAGAAATCTCCCTAACTGGCCGCAACAATCCTTGCCCTTCATCACTCCCCTTTTACAGATGGGGAAACTGACTCAAGAGGTAAAGTGACTTGCTCAGGGGGACACGGCTAATGAGGAGATGGATGCTATCTAGCCTGACTCCATCACGACATTATGGGTAAGACAGGAGTTTGTTCTCCTGAGGAGGGTCCACTGATACATGTGGGCCTCACGGGGACTGCTCAGATCTGTGGGCACCCAGGCCAGCCCACCGTGGCAGAAGGGAGGGCGGACTGTGGGTCTGCTTTCCTGGACCCAGGGCTCACAGCGTCACGAAGGCAGTGCCACTCGGTGAGTTCCCACCATGCACCAGGCGTGGCTGACCACGGGACTCAGCAACACTTCACACATGCCCCTTGAGCCTCCCATCCTGCAGGCGAGGACCCTGAGACCCAGAGAGGGACTCCCAGCTCCTAGCTGCTGGGTGGCTGAGCAAGGACGGGCCCCAGAATAGGGGCCCCCTCAGGCAGCCAAGAGGCCACACCAGGGCTCACGAACCTGCTGCTTCTCGCTCTCAGCCAGGAGGAGGCCCTCGTCCCTCTCCTGCTGCAGGGCCGCGATCTCTTCGCTCAGCTCCTCCTTCTCCGCCTCCAGCCGCGCCAGCAGCTCCTCCCGCTCCCGCTGTAGCTGGTTCTGCAGCTGGGCCCGCTCGGCCTCCAGCTCCCGCCAGGCTGCCTCCTGTGGGCCAGGCCCAGGCACCTGTGACCACCCCAGGTTCGGCCCAGGCAGTAAGAGCCACTTGTAGCCCAGACCCTGAGGGGCAGGGCCCGTGACCTGGTAACTACAAGGCGGGGTGAGTGATCAGGGCTGTGACGGGGACACACCAGGGCTGTGCAAGCCCCAGGGAGTGGCAACAGCCTGGCCTGGGGGTCAGAGAACATGTCCCGAAGGAGAGATGGGCAGTGGTCAACCAGGTCAAGAGAGAAAAGAAACAGAGCCCCAGGCCCAGAGTCCAGCCCCAGAGATGGCCTGGAGGCTAGAGAGAAGCTGATGCACTATTTAAGGCCCCTGGAGCTTGTACTACGAGGGGACACGGTGAGCAAAGGAACCAGAGTCACAGGCAGCAGCCAGGCCAGACCAGGCCCTGTGGGCTGTAAGGAGACGTTGGCCAATTCTGAGAACAGTCAGGGCAATAGAGAGCCTCATGTCAGGGTGACGAGGAGTATCCGAATTTGGAACTAAGGAGTTGTTCAAAGCTATGGAAGAGGGATGGGGATTGGGGCTCGGGTAGAGAGGAGCTAGGTGCACTGTGAGGGACAAAGGTGGCCAGGGGACAGCAGAACAGCTGGCCTGACGAGTGCAGATTTGGTGACATTAAGAGGCCAAGTCAGGGGGCACCTGGGTGGCTCAGTGGGTTAAGCCTCTGCCTTCAGCTCAGGTCATGATCTCAAGGTCCTGAGATTGAGCCCCGCATTGGGCTCTCTGCTCGGTGGGGAGCCTGCTTCCCCCTCTCTCTCTGCCTGCCTCTCTGCCTACTTGTGATCTCTCTCTCTCTCAATCTCTCTGTCAAATAAATAAATAAAATCTTAAAAAAAAAAAAAAAAAAGGCAGCCAAGTCAGAAGGTGCGGGAGGAGTCAGAGAGGACACAGGAGTTTGGCTCCCTAGAGGGTGGGCGGGTGTGTAGGTAGAACCCAGAGAGAAAGATAGGCCCCCTCGGGGTCCCAGGCAGGTATCTGGCCCCGGCTCTAGGCCCCACCAGTTACTGAAAAAAGTAGACCCAAGTGCTCCTTCTTCGAGGGATTTGCTGCCACCTGCAGGAGAAGTGAGATGCATACCTGCCCCAATCCAAGACTACAGGGGGGATGTGGTGCCCCTCGGGTCATAAAGGACAGCCTGAACCTCTGACGGAGGCAGCCCTGTCCAACACGGGTGACTCAGCAGCCCTGCCCCAAGGCCTGCTCTGGATGGTATCTCAGGACCATAATAATAGTGGAACACTTATGAAATGCCAGTCACTACGCTAAACCCTTTCTACGGATTACCCTGCCTCATCCTCACAATACTCTACAGCGTCATTGTCCCCATTGTTACAGATGGGGAAATGAAGGCCCTTCAGGTAACCTAACCAGGATGTGGCCAAGATCAGGTCCCAACCCAGGCAATGAAATTCTAGAACCAGTGTTCTTAGATAGCTCTGTTCTGTCTTCTAGTAACCTGGCTCTATGTCTTTCTATGTGCTCAGGTTCCAGAGTGGTCTTTCATATGCAGACAGTACTTCTTAGCAAATGAAAATGCTTTCCTACTGTACGTTAGGTCAGCATTTCCCAACTGTGGCTCTGGATCACCTGCATCAGGGTCACCAGGGCTGAACCAGATGTGGGGCCTGGGCAACCGTGCGTTTGAGAAGGCATACCCAGGGGCTTCTCTCAGCTGCCCCTAGGGTCTCTGGAACAGAGATGAAGTTCCATTTCACAGATTTGGAGACCGATGCAGAGTGAGAAGGGTAAGTTCTCTGAGGTCACAGAGGAGACACGGGTTCAGAGCCCTGCCTGTCCCAACCAACTGCCCGAACCTTCTCTCGCCGAAGTCGTTGCAAGTCCTCCTCGTGGGCTGTCCGCTGCTCCCGTAGAGAGGCCTGGGCCTCCCGCTCAGCCTGCACCAGCTTCTGTGCCATCAGCTCCTTGTCCAGAGCTGCCTTCTGCTCTGTAATCGTCATCTGTTGCCGTAGGCCTGCCAGCTCCCCTGCACAGGAGGGACGGGAGGAGGGGACACGCTCGGGTCAGAACCTCCCTGTGGGCCGGCAGACTCAAGCCAGATGAGCCATGTGGGCAGAATCCCAGAGCGGAGAGGCTCCACCTGGGATCTAAGCTGAGCTGCCTTGGAGAAGCTTCTTACCCTCCCTGGGCCCGAGTCCCCATCTGCCACATGATTCCACTGGCCCTGTCCCCCTCCCTATCTAGCCAGAATGGCATCAAAGGAATGAAATGGCATGAGGAAGACTCCCTCGATAGGGAGGTTAGCAAAATACAACCACCCCCATAAAGGACTGAGTGCTTACGAGGGCTCAGACTCTTTTTTTTTTTTTTTTAAGATTTTATTTATTTATTTGACAGACAGAGATCACAAGTAGGCAGAGAGGCAGGCAGAGAGAGAGAGAGAGGAAGCAGGCTCCCTGCTGAGCAGAGAGCCCGATATGGGGCTTGATCCCAGGACCCTGAGACCACGACCTGAGCCAAAAGCAGACACTTTAACCCACTGAGCCACCCAGGTGCCCCAAGGGCTCAGACTCTTGGGTGAGCCTGTGAAGCCAGTCTCAGCAGCTTCACTGTAACACTCGGGTAGCTGACCTCGTGCCCAACCTACAGAGGAGGGAGTGGAGGCTCAGAGGAGACAGGTAATTCCCCAAAGCCGAACAGCTGTCCATAAAGCATCTCCTCGCATGACTGATGGCTACAAACGTGCTTGGTGGGCTGTCAGCACCAATGGATGTGACCACGGGGAAGCCACCCCCCACTGTGGACAATCTAAAAGCCATCTCCTGGGTAGGAAGCCCACCAGAGCCTCTGTCGGCATTTCCCTTCCTGGTTCTGTCTGGCCCAGGGAGATGTGGACGGGAAAGCTAATTTTTGTGGCCCAAGCAGATGCCTAGTCAAGGCTTATTGAGCAAGAGGAAGCCCTGAGTTCAGATGCTGGACGAGTGCAGTGTGGTGTGGCTGGTCACAGTGCGGCCCCAGGAACATGGAGGGAAGCAGGGCTGTGCAGGAGGTTGGGCTGAGAGAGTCCACAGCTCTGCAAAGAACTCAGACCTCTCTAAGTGCCCTGGTGACGAGAAACAGCCACCGCTGGCCGAGCCAGGCACTGTGCCAAGGTCTTCCCGTGCTTTTCTCACCTCATCCTAGCAACAGCCTTAGAAGGTGAGTGTTAGCACTGCCCACTGTCAGATGAGGAACCTGTGGCCCAGAGAGGGAAGGGGCTTGCCCGAGAAAGCTCGGATCTAAGTGGCAGCAGCAGGACTGGAACTCAGGTCAGCCAGACTCCAAAGCCAGTGCTCCCAACTTCTGGTGACCCCAGGACCCGACAGGTTACAGCCTGGGCTGGAGCCTGGAGTTCCCCACCCCCAACTCAGGACCCCCCCATACCTGTCAGGGCTTCCTTGGCCAGCAGCAGGGCCTGGCCGTCGGCTTCCAGCTGCTCCCGGCGGGCCTCAAGCTGCGCCAGCTGCCGCTGCACCTCAAACAGGCTACTCTCCAGGGCTTCCTTCTCCAGGCTGCAGCACACACAATCCGAGGCCTTGGGACTCAGCTTCTCAGGCCCCAGGAAACGGTGACTCCCGGGGCGTGGCCAGCCGTGGGCCAGGTGCCAACCTACTTGCTCAGCCAGGCCCACGCTCCTTGGGGAAGCCAGGGCCCCTAGCTAGGACATGCTGGCAAGCCTGGGTCCTAAGTAACCATCCCTGCAGACCAACGCCAAGGTGTGGCTGGTCACAGTGCGGCCCCGGGCAGACCCCCAGGGTGGCGGTGAGCCCAAGGGCCTTACCGTAAGCGAGTGGCCTCCTCCGACAGGGTCCGGCCTTCTCGCTCCGCTGCCGCCAGCTGCACAGCCAGGCCAGCCCGCTCCTTGGCCAGTGCCTCCTTCTCCCGGGCCGCCCTCTCCAGCGCCTCCACCTGCCGCTGGGTCTCCCTCCGTGCCTGCTCCAGCTCGTGCTCCCGCCCGCTCAGCTGCCGGGAGAGCTGCCCCCCACCCCGGGCACTATGAGCACCACTCCCAGAATCTCCTAGCTGCTCACCAAGCAGCACTCCAAGCCTGAGCCCAACCCCGCCCTGGCCAGGCAGGTGGGAGACCTGGGTTCAAGCCCAGGCTGGACCCCGACGTGCTATGCGTGCCTGGGACAAGTCACAGCCCTCTCTGGACCCGCAACGTACATGCGTACCAAAGCACATAAGCGTCCTCACGTGGTTTGGGGGTAAGTTTCTGGAGGGGCTGAATATACAAAACAGACTCAGAGTGGAGACCTGGAGCCCTGTTCCCCATCTAGGGGATGCCCCATGGCCCATCCCCTAGAGCCCCTTCCCAGGAACCCCGGCCCCCTAGCCCCTGGATCCCTAAAACCCTAAGGTGCCTTCCAGCTGTGTTCTACAGTCTAAGATTCCAATTCAAAAATTCTCTATCTGGTATCATATCATGAATTCTTAATGAGCAGCGAGGTCTCCATCTACCAAGTACTTACACTTCAGAACAGTCCTTTGTGATGAGAACTGTTAGCCCCATGTTACAGAGGGGGAAACCGCGGCATAAGGAGGTTGGGTAGCTTGCCCAAGGCTCCCAGCTAGCAAAGGGAGGGCTGGATTTAAACCCAGAATCAAGCTCCTAGGCCTGGGAGTTGGCCAGCACGGGATGCAGGGGGCTGGAAGCCTGAAAGCCCCTCCACCTGCTCCCCCTCGCCCCGCCCCCACACCCACCTGGGCCAGCTGCTCCTGCAGCCGGGAGCGCTCCTGGCGCAGGGCGGGAAGCTGGAACTCCAGGGCCTCCCGGGCCTGCTCCGCCACCCGCAGGGAGCCCTCCAGGCCCTGCTGCTCCACCTCCTGTTCCAGCCGCAGCTGCTCCAGCCGCTCCTGCTCCTCCCGCGCCAAGGAGGCCTCCTGCTCCACCTGCCGCTGCCTGCCCAGCAGGGCGGCTTTTTCCTCTTCGAGCTGCGGCAGACGGGCAGAGCAGAAGGAGTAGGTCGGCTCAGCCCCTCCACCTACGGAAGGGGGTCCCACCCAGGACCAAGGACGCCCCCTCCTCTCTACCCACTCGCCCACCCCAACCAGCCCAGGGGAGGGCCCATGGGGAGAAAGGGTGGTCCCTCGGGCGTGTGGACAGAAAGAGGGGCAGTGACCAGGACAGGTGCAGGGCTAGAGGTGTACAAGGAGGGAGGCACCCGGGCAGGGGGGGCCGCTGGCACCAGCCTACCTGGGCGACAAGGCGGTTCAGACCCAGCTTGTCCTGTGCGAGGCTTTCGTTGAGGGCGCTCAGCTTGGACAAGGAGTCCCGGAGCGAGGCCTCCTCCACTCTCAGCTTGGTCACCGAGAGCTCGAGCTCCACGCGGCCGGCCTCCGCCTGCGGGACCAGGGGGGCCAGGGATGGTCAGAGGGGAGAGGCGGAGAGAGAAGAGAGCCGGGGAAAGGCAGGAAAAGATGTGCAGAGACAGGGAGATGGGAGAAGGTAGAGAGATGGAGGCAGGAGTGTGGGGTGGCACAAGAGGCAGAGAGAGGGGACCCCTCCGAGACGGTGGGGTGGGCGGGCGAGAGAAGACATGACATGAGACGGAAAACAACCAGTGAGGAAGGCCTGCTGCCTTTGAAGTCAGGCAAAAGCCACACATGGCAAAGCTGTGGGAGCAGGTGGACCCCAGGTCATGCAGGGCAGGGCCAGGGCCAGAGGGTCCCTGAGTGGGGTCTAGGGGGACACTGTCAGGACCCAGACTATGGGGTGGGCAGGCACCCACCAAGGACAGCGCCCCTGGCTCCCAAAGTCCCCAGGACCTGCATCTGGAGATGGGACGGGCTGACCTGAAAAACGGGCACCGGCCCAGGAGCGTGTGGAAAGGCAAGGACAGGACCACGAATAGAGGGCAGGTCACTTGTGGCTGGGGTGTGAGGTCAGCCTGTGGTCCGGGCACAAGGGCTCAGCCCGAGGCCATCCTGGCGCCGGGGTCAGTCTGCGGCCAGAGTGAGAAGGCCTAGGGCCCTGGGGGAGGGACGGGTTAGTGGTGGTGCCACCCCGAGGGTCCCACCTTGGTCAGCGCCTCGGCCACCTCGGCCTTCTCCGCCTGCAGCATGTCCCGCTGCAGCGTGGCAGAGCTCAGCGCTTCCCTCACGGCCACCAGCTCCTTCGCCAGCCCTGAGCGCTTCCCTTCCAGCTGCTCTAGCTGTCTGTGGCTGTGGGACAGAGGGTGCCGGCAGGCCTGAGACAGGAACCCTGGAGGCCAGAGCCTTACTCAAAAGAACAGCCAAGCCCTCTGCTTCGGGCTCTGTGACTCTGGGCCTCGGTTTTCACATCTGCAAAATGGGGTAACAGCTGCCTCATGAAGCTGTTGTAAGGATACAGGACCTACTGAACACGAAGTGCTTAGAACAGTGCCTGACATACCTCCCCTCCAACAGCCGGCAGAAACATGAATGATACCGAGTACCACGAGGTACTAACCAGCACCGTGACTATACGCCTCAGAGGAGAAAGCAGGGCGTGCACGGTGAAGAGGTTAACGCTGAAGGCAGAATGCCTGGGTTCAAATCCTGGCTCTTCTACTAACTAGTTCTGGGACCCTGGTCAAATTACATGACCCCTCTGTGCCTCAGTTTCACCACGCACAAAATGGGGACAGCGACAGGTCCTACATCACAGAGTTACCATGAGGCCTGAACAAGAGAACATGGGTGCTTAAAATGGTGTCCGGCACTTGGTAATATTATTATTAACACTATTCCTGTAACTTGCCATTTACAATACAATATGACTATTACCACGGTCATCTGAACTCTGACTGTTGTCACCACCCCCACCCCTACCTCACAGCGATCCTCTGATCCCAGGAAGTGAGTCTATGTCTGAGCCTGTTGCCTGAAACAGGGCTGGTTGGAAGGCCCCACCTCAGAGGGGTGCCGTGGAGATTCCTCCAAACAGCAGGGGGCGTGGGTCCTCCCCCCCAGCCCCCAGGAACACCGTTGGGAGCCCCATGGTCTGTTTCAGTGGCCCTGGCAGGAGACCAGGAGCCACTGACCTGCGCTCCAGCTCCCTGCGAGCCCGCGTGCTGTCCTGCGCGGAGTCCTCCCGCTCCTCCTCCAGCCGGTCCCGCTGGCGCCTCAGCTCCTCCTGGGCCGCCTGCAGCTTCTCCCGCTCCTGCCGCAGCTCCTCGGCCTGCTGCTGGGCTGCCTGAAGGCTGCAGGCCAGGCTGTCCTTCTCCCTGCAGGACCAGAGCCGGGGGCGCTGTCGGGGAGACTGGGGCTGCTTTCCCCAGGGAAGGAGGCCAAGATGCAGTCCTAGCCTCAGCCACAGCCTCCGACCTCTAAGGCACAGTGCCTCCAGGAAGCCTTCCCTGCCCCCCTCCATGAGTGACTCACTTCATCCACATCTCCCTGGAGCCGACTCTTCCCCAGGGCAACACCCCAACAGCCAACCCCCCCAGCTCAGAGGCCCAGCAGGATGGATGGAGGCACTGGCATCATTTCCAACCACCCCACCAGGTTGAAGAGGCCGGGCCAGGCTCCTGGGACCCGCAGGCAGTGCCAGTCCCTTCAACCAGGAGATACTCCTACAGCTCTTCCACCCTCCCAAGCCCCACAATTCTGGAAGACAGAGCTCGGTGTGCCCAGATGCCTCCCCTCCTGCTGCACAGGCCAGTAGCACATGGGAGCCAGCAGTGGAGGGACAGGGCAGCAACCGGGAACTCTGGAGATTTTCAGAGTTCTGCCTTCTCCCCCAGTTCCAGCAGTCACAGCAAAGGGGGGGGTGGGGAGTATATCTGTCACCCCTCCTTCCAAGCCAGCTGGGGTTTTCAGCTCAAGCTGAGGACTGACTGCTGGCATCGTCTCCATGGCCCCTACCGCTTCACTCGAAGTGACAACCTGGGTGTGTACTAGACACTCACGTCGGCAGGACGTGAGAAAAACCACACAGCACAACATTAAAACAGCACAACGCGAAGTGAGGTGTTCACTGTGTACACGACTACAGAAATGCCCTCCTTCCAAGGCATGGGAAGCTCTGGTTTTGCTTCCAGAAGGACGTGAGTTCCAAGTTCTACCCCCAGCCAGACCACTGTGTCAGCTTGGACAAGTCTCTCAAGCTCGGGACAGTCACAGCTCCGAACGGCGTGAGTCTGGTGGGGAGACTAACTGGGCTAAGACACGTAATGCACTTGGAACTGAGCCTGGCACCCGGTAGGTGTATGGGGAGCGTCCCCTGCCTCACTACCCAGAAGCGCAACAGGAAGCAGAACTAGTGCATTAATGGGTTAGGCTGCGACGAGGGCCCACCTTTTTATTTTCCCTTCATTTTGGGAGATTTTTACTCTGTGGTTACATTTATGAAGAGACACAGCAAACAACAACAACAAAACACAAAAATAACCAGGCAGGTAAGAGCAGGTAATTTCTTAGCACTGTCCATAGAACTCTCTAAGATGATCGAAATGTTCTATGGCTATGTGTGGCTACTGAGCACTTAAAATGTGGCGAGGACAACTGAAGGACTAAACTTTTACTTTTTAAAATGATTAACTGGGGGCACCTGAGTGGCTCAGTCGGTTAAGCATCTGCCTTGGGCTCAGGTCATGACCCCTGACTCCTGGGATCGAGCCCCACATCGGGCTCTCCGCTCAGGGGAGAGCCTGCTTCCCCCTCTCCTTCTGTCTCCCAGCTTGTGCTCTCACTCTCTCTCTCTGTCAAATAAATACCTAAAATCTTTTTAAAGATAAGATTTTAGGTATTTATTTACTAGAGCACAAGCAGGGGGAAGGGTACAGGGAGCAGCAGACCCCCGGCGAAGCAGGGAGCCGCACACTGGACTCAATCCCAGGACTCCAGGGTCATGACCTGAGCCAAAGGCAGATGCTTAACCGACTGAGCCACCCAGAAGCCCCCATAATGCTTAACTGAATTTTAACAGACATACATGGCCAGTGATGACCACGTGCTTACAGGGTCAGGCTGGCATGAGATCCGGGCCCCCACCTCTGACCTCTCAGGCACCTGCTCAGAAGGTCCACGGTGCTCCGCAGACGCTGGGCCTCACGCTGGGCATCCTCCTGAGCCTGGGTGGCCCCGCTGGTCTCGTCCCGTAGACGCTGCAGCTGCTCCTCTAGGCCGCGGCGCTCACTCTCGCTGTCACTGAGCTGCTTCCGCAGGGCGCCCAGAAGGTCCTGGCTGGCCTCATAGCGCCCACGGATGTCCTGTGGCATGGGAACCGCTGAGTCTGTGGGAGCCCTTGGAAGCTCCCAGAGCGCCCCCTACTCCGCTCAACCAGCCCATTCTGCAGCCCAGGCCCTGGCCAGGAGAGGGGGGCTAAGGCCCCACACTAGGTTTCCACTCCTGTTCACTGTGCCCCCACTGCCCTTTAGAGCGCTCTGCCACGGCTCGGAGCCTCCATTTCCTTGGCCACTCTGACCTAAGCCCCACACAAACCACCAAGCACACTCTGTCCTCTCCCGGATTCTGACTACCCCAGGGCTCCCAGGCCCCTCCCCTTTGCATCCGGGTTCTGACTCTCCCCCAGACTCCTCGCTGCCCCTAGTTCTCCAGCTCCTCTGATCCTAGATTGATTCCCGCCCCTCCCCTCCACCCGGCCTTTTCCTGGTTCCCGGGTCCTGGCTCTGTCTGTCCAGTAATCTCCTCTCTATACCCGCGCTCTAGCTCTGCCCCAGGCTCCGCCGCCCGCTGCCCAAGCACCTCCCACTCTGGGCTCAGATCTGCCTCCTCGCTCTCGGCCACTTCCATGGGTCCTGACTCAGTTGCTCGTTCTCAGGGCTCTGGCTCTACTCCGAAAAGCTCAGACCCGGGCTCCTCCCCCGGAACTCTGGCTCCACCCCCAGGGCACTGGCTCCGCCCCGAGTGGCCCAAAACCCAACCCCCGGGACTCTGGCACCGCCCTGGAGGGCGCTGGGGCCCCTCCTACCTGAATCTGCAGCTGGCGCTTGTGCAGGGCCGAGTGGATCAGGGCGAGTGTGGAGGAGTCGGAGCAGGCTGGGGATGGGCCTCGGCGCGGGGATCGGCCGCGGGCCGGCGAGGAACGCCGCGGCGGGGAGGGGGTCCGGGGACCCGAGAGCCCCCGCAGGCTGCCGTCCGATGCATCCGCAGTGCGCTCAGAGCCGCTCAGCTGGACCCCGCTCTCCATGTCCGACAGCACGGCCTGAGGGGGAGTGGGGAGGCCACTGAGAAGGGGGCCACGTATTAGCTGGCCCAGGCGAGGCAGTGGGGTCCCGGGGCTAGGTGTCCGGCTTCCTCGCACACTCCGCAGCACATTCTAAGCTTCCTACAGGTCTTCCCCATTCCTGGCTCACAGCCCTCAGCACCCCGGTGAGGTCTCCCGTGTATCACCCAGCCGTGATTGGGCCGTTCTCACCGATGGGCCTGGAACCGGCAGTGCCTCCCCTCTCAGGCTGGGGCTCCCCTCAGGGTAGAGGCCAGGCTCAGCCAGCAGGGGTGTCCAACAGCAACAGCCTGGGTCCCCAGGGCCCCCAACCACTTGCAGTTCAGCTCAAGGCCACCAGAGCGGCGGTGCTCCCAGCCGGCCGAGCCCCGCCCCGCACAGGGCTCCCTCCCACCTCACACCTGTGCCAGGTCTCTCAGGGTCTGCTGCAGCCCCTCTCCGTCCTCTGTCTCCAGGGCCGCCTGCTCCTGGAGCCGCAGGGATTCCTGGAGTGATGTCGTGGAGATGAAGAAACAGTGGTCAGGCTCTCTGCCCAACCTGAAGCTCCCCCGTCCTCTCCCTTCCTGGAGGCCCTGCCCATCAGGAGATCTCTAAGGCCATGACCACAGGCCGCCGCTTGGTAGACCCCGTAGCAGCCCCAGGGCCCGCACCTAACAGCCCAGGCCCAGAGAGGCGCAGTGTCACCATACAGGTCACACAGACTATTGGAGGAGAGCCGGACATAGAACCCAGGCCATGGGACATATGGGTGGCTTAGTTGGTTAAGCATCTGCCTTTGGGTCAGGTCATGATCCCAGGGTCCTGGAATCAAACCCCACATCAGGCTCCCTGCTCCAAGGGGAGCCTGCTTCTCCCTCTCCCTCTACCTGTCATTCCCCCTGCTTGTGTTGTCTCTCCCTCTCTCTAATACCTAAGTAAAATCTTTAAAAGAAAAAAAAAAAAAAAAGAACCCAGGCCAGGCCCCACATAGAAGGATGACCAACCCAGCAGTACTCTTGAAGGGTGTCCCTCTCGGGGGGAGGCAGCTGAGCTCCAAGAAAAGGAGCCCTGGGCTAGCAGGGCACAGGCATCTGTTCAAGCCCCACCTTATTGGCTCTGAGACTCTGGGCAAGTACTTCCCCTTGGCCTCAGCTTTCTCATCTGTGTAATGGGAAACTGCTACAGGGCTGCTGAGAGTTTGAAATAGGATGAAGGAGGTGAACATACTTACCACCAAGCCTGCCACGCACTAGAGGCTCACACTAAGCCCGGCATGTACTAGGGGCTCACACTAGGCGCTCACACTAAGCCTGGCACACACTCAGGGCTCACATTAAGCCTGGCACGCACTAGGGGCTCACATTAAGCCTGGCACGCACTAGGGGCTCACACTATGGACTCACACTAAGCCTGGCATGCACTAGGGGCTCACACTAGGGGCTCACACTAAGCCTGGCATATACTAGGGGCTCACACTAGGGGCTCACACTAAGCCTGGCACGCACTAGGAGCTCAGTGAATGAGGGCTGAAACTGAGCCAACACAGGATGCTAAGAGTGGCCCAAGCAAACATGACCCTGATCCAGGGGTCTGGTCTATCTCTCGATCCCGTCCTCCATATCTCAGGGGCAGCTGCATCTCACCAGGGCCTCAAGCTTCTCGCTCAGGGCCTTGTTGACCCGATCCTTCTCCAGATTCTGGTTCTGAAGGCGCTCCACTGTCAGGGCCAGCTCGGTCACTCTGGAGGAAGGGCAGTAACAGAGGTGAAAGGGAGACGCACCCCACCTTCTCCTCAAACCCACCAGCTCTGTGTCCTTCATGCCTTCCCTAACCTCAGGGAGAGACCCTAGCATCTGCGTCCCTGGCTGTGTGACCTTGAGCGAGTCCCTCCCCTCTGCAGCTCAGGCTGATCCTCTATAAAGGAGAAGGAGGTTGCCATTTGCTTTAGCACTGGGACTCGCCCAGGTCTCTGGAGCAAGGAGCCTAAGTTCTAGCATCAGCAGTTAAACTGCTCATTAATGTGCCCTGGGCAAGAGCCCCCAAACCTCAGTCTCTCCCTCTGTCACAGAGGGTGTGACTGGGGCAGACTGGGAAGAAAGGCCCGTGGCCAGTTAACAGGCACTCGCTCCTCCTTGCATCCCCAGATGCCCCCTGTGCAGAGCAGCCCGCCTCCTATGCTGCCTACCAGGCACCCACCTGGCACTGAGATTGGCCTTGTCCAGGTTGCTCTGCACCTGCAGCTGGGCCAGCTCCTTCTCCTGGAGCACCTTGTCCCGCAGCTGCTCGTCCAGCTGTAGCTGCAGCAGCACCTGCTTCTCCAGGGCCGCCTCGGCCCGGCTCTCAGCCAGCTGCAGGCCAGTGCTCAGCCCCAGGTCCGCCTCCTGGATGGCTCTTGAGGTCCGGGCCAGCTCCCCTCCCAAATGCAGCAGGTCTCTGGTGGAGAGAACACGGGATAGGCATGGGATACAGGCAGGCTCCCAAGGATAAATTAAAACTATCCCAGGATGCTACAGTGGGATGTCACTAACAGGATGGCAAAAAAAGAAAAAAGAAAAGTCACATAATACACAATGCAGGTGAGACTGTGGAGAAACAGGCCCTGTGGCAGGAGGGTAAGTGGGTGTAACCACGATACAGGGCAATTAGGAAGAGCTCTGACAATTATAAGTGGATAGGCTGTTTGACCCACTGACTATACCCATAAGAGCTGATCCTACAGATATGGCCCCAATGCAAGGAAAGGGACCTGTGCACAAGGTGATCCCCTGTAGCAATGCTCATGGAAGAAATACCGGGGAGAGTCTAAATGTGCATCAAGAGGGCTACTACTTCTATTTATTTATTTTTTTTTTTTGAGACACAGAGAGAGAGAGTACAAAAAAGGGGAAGGGCAAAGGGAGAGGGAGAAACATACTCCCCGCTGAGCAGGGAGCCGAAGTGGGGCTCCATCCCAGGACCCCAGGATCATGACCTGAGTTGAAGGCAGATGCTTAACCAACTAAGCCACCCAGGCACCCCAAAAGAGGGCTACTATTAAATAAATTTGGTATATCCACTCAGCGAATACTCTGTAGCCAAGAAAAATGGGGAAGCTGTTCAAAGTTTGATACGGAGCCACCTCTGAGTTATAGCTATTCGGTGAAGACAGCATCTTCAAGAACACAAAGATGAAATTCCACCAAGAGTATGGAGCAAAGGGGGAGGGGAAAGAGAGAGAGAGAGAGAGAGAGTGTGTGTGTGTGTGACCTGCTGTATTTGCTTGAATAAAATAAGCCTGGAAGGTCATGAAGGAAACTGGTCATACCACTTGTCTCCAGGAGGGGAGGGAAGCATCTGGACCAGAGAAATGGGGACGGGGGAGACTTTTCACTGTACACCCTTTTGAAATTTGAACCATGTGACTATGTGAGTTGTTCAAAAGTAAAACGTTAAATTTTTTTTTTTTAAAGATTTATTCATTTATTGGAGTGGGGGCAGAGAGCATCCCAAGCCAACTCCACACCAAGCATGGGGCCCAACACGGGGCTCCAGCTCACAACCCTGAGATCATGACCTCAGCCAGACCCAAGAGCTGGATGCTTAACTGAGCCACCCAGAGGCCCCATACCTCAATGAAGCTTTAAAAAATTTAATCTTAAATTGAAACTAAGTAAAGGGGTACCTGAAACCCAGACCTGAATCTGATCAAGAATTAAACCCAGGGGCGCCTGGGTGGCTCAGTTTGTTAAGCATCTTAGTCTTCCGCTCAGGTCATGATCCTGGGGTTCTGAGATCAGGCCCTGCCTTGGGCTCCCTGCTGAGCAGCAGTGAGCCTGCTTCTCCTTCTCCCTCCGCCCCTCCTCCCTGCTCGTGCTCTCTCTCACTCTCTCTCTCTCTCAAATAAATAAGTAAAATCTTAAAAAAGAAAGAATTAAATTTAACATCCAACTGACAGGAAATATAGGGGACAAGGTGTTAAACACCACCTCAGAATCCAGACTGTGGGAAACTCTTAGGACAACTGTCCTAGTTTCCTTTCCTTTCCTTTCCTTTATTTATTTATTTATTTATTTATTTATTTATTTATTTATTTATTTAAGAGGCCGGGGGGTGGGGTGGGGGGTGTGGGGGGGGAGTACAAGAGCAGCAGGAAGGAGAAGCGGACTCCCCGCTGAGCAGGCAGCCTGATGTAGGGCTGGATCCCAGGACAGTGGGATCATGACCTGAGCCAAAGGCAGCCGCCTAACTGACTGAGTCACCCAGGCGCCCCCCAACTATCCCAGTTTCCTACACGAATAAATGAAAAGACTTAAAACACAAGTCAGCCAGTCACATTTGGTGAGCATCTATGGGTTCTAATTCAAACAAATTATAAAAACAAGTGACTCGGGGCACCTGGGTGGCTCAGTCGTTAAGTGTCTGCCTTCGGCTCGGGTCATGATCCTAGGGTCTTGGGATCGAGCCCCATGTCGGGCTCTCTGCTCCTCAGGAAGCCTGTTTCTCCCTCCCCCACTCCCCCTGCCTGTCTTCCCTCTCTCGCTGTGTCTCTCTCTGTCAAATAAATAAATAAATCTTAAAAAAAAAAAGTGAATCATCTGTGACACTGATGTGTCAACTGGAACTCTGGACACCGAATATCCGATGACTTTAACATAAGATCATTAATTAAACAAAATTTTAATGCAGAAAAGGAAAGGAAGGGGTTGGCCTGCCTCAGCTCTCCCGCAGTCTCACCTGCTCAAAGATTAAGCAGGACACGCTCCCCTGCTGATGTGGCCCTTTGAGGCTCTCCCAGCCTGACCTCCCTTCCCCTGCTTTTTGCCTTAGCCCCATCGACTGCCATGTCCTCCTACCTCCAAGCCTCTGCTCCCACTCTTCTCTCTGCCTGGAGCGCCCCTGGCTCTGCTGGTTAAAATCCTACCCAGCCCTTGAGGTCAGTGCAAATTCCACCTCCTCTATGAACTGTTTCTTTGACCTCCCCAACCCTCCCATCCTCCTGAGAATCTGGGATATTCTCTGTTCTATTTCCATGTCACTCACCACTCACTTCCTCAGTCTAGAATTTTGGGGGTCCGTATCTTTGCATCACTAGAGCCTGTGAGGTCCTGTAGCAGAAGCTGAATGGTCCAGTGGATTAAAAGCAGGAGCTATAAATCCTGACTCAGCCACTTACTTACTGCTGTGTGACCTTGGGAAGGTCACTCTACCCCTCTGAGCCTCGGTGCCCTCATCTGTAAAATGGGGATTATAGTTCCTACCTCCCAGGAACGCTGTAGATCTCAGAAGAAACAAAATGGCCAAAGAGCCTAGCTCACTGTAAACACCCAGTAAATGCTGACTGCCAGGAGTGGTAGGAGTTCACATTACTAGTTGTCTCTGCATTTCCACAGAGCCTGGCACACAGTAGGTGTGTTGGGCTGGACTGAAGTTCAACTGAGCTAAGTTGAATCCAACTCAAAAAGCGGGGCTGTCTCCCAGCTGCCGCAGCGTCTCCCCAGGCCGCCCCTCCGCCACCCGGGCCTCACTCACCTCTCGGTGGACATCTTCACCTCGCTGACCAGCCGTCGGACCCCCACAACCTGCCTCCAGAGGAGGAGCAGACGGCTGTGCTCATTGCTGAAGTAGGTGTTGAAGGACTGGAGGGAAGGCGGGCTGCGTGAGGGCCGGTCCGCCCCCTCCTCTGCCGCGTCCCCCGCCGCCCGCCCCCGCCGCGGCCCCGCCCCGCCTCCTCCCACAACTCAGATCGATGGTGCGGGGACCAGGGCGGGGACCAGGGCGTGGGTCTTCCCGCGAGCCAGCGCCCCAGGCCAGCGTACAGGAGAAGTGGGGGCTGTCCCGCTCGGGATCCCACGCCTCCCTCCCGCACAGGGAATCGGGTTGCAACGCCTCCACGGGCTGCAGCTGCAGGAGGCAGCGCAAAGGTCGTAAAGTGCTGGAGAGAGCGCCTGGGCGTCTCGGTGGGTTAAAGCCTCTGCCTTCAGCTCAGGTCATGATCTCAGGATCCCGGGATCGAGCCCCATATCGGGCTCCCAGAGAGCCCGCTTCCCCCACTTTCTGCCTGCCTTTCTGCCTACTTGTGACCTCTCTCTCTGTCAAATAAATAAAATCTTAAAGAAAAAAAAAAGATATCCTGCTACCAGCGGCATCCCTGCCTCACTGTGGGCAGGTTACGTAACCTCTCTTTAAAATGAGCGTGACAGCACCTACCACACACAGTTATTATGAGGAACAGAGGAGAAAATGTGCTCCGGCACGTGGTATGGGCTGAGCAAGGCCAGGTCTTACTGTAACAACTATTTACTTCTGCTAAAGGGCTCACTCACTAGCAGGGACCCCTCTCCTGACCCCTCAGTCCTACCCCTCAGGTCAGGCTGGGCCCCTGAGGCCCCACTGGCCTCCCAGCACTCCCATGCCCACCTCTTCCTCACGCCTCCACGCCGCCTCCCGCTGCTCCAGCTCCTTCCGACAGCGTGTCCAGTCGGCGGTCACCTTGCGTATGTCCTCACTCAGAGCCTGGTTGGCTGAGTTCGCCTGGTCCAGCTGCTCTCGGAGCATGGAGTTCACCTGGGCCAGGCTGGCACTCCTGGGGGGTGCAAAAGGGACTGGTGGGCCCATGGCAGGAGAGACAGCCCTGCCAGCCTGCGCCCTCGAAGCCGCACCCCACCTCTGCTGCTCCTCCTCCAGGCGGACAAGGGCGTTCTCCAGGTCATGGCTGTGCTCCGTGTCCTGGGCAGGAGAAGTGGGCGTGAGCCTGGGCCAGCAGAGGGAAGGGCCTTGCCTTGCCCCCCGCTGGCACCCACCCTCAGCCGCTGCTGCTCCAGCTCTGTGGATCTCTCCACCAGCTGCTGCTCCAGCTCTGAGCACTTCTTCCTGTACTGGAGGGTCTGTGGACAGGTGCGGAGTGGAAGGTTAGCCCCAGGGGATGGGGGCAGAGCAAAGTAAGGTGGGGGAGGGGGACAGGAGCAGGAGTGGGTGGCCCTGACCTTGGCCTGCAGCCGCTGCACAAGCTGGGCCTGCCGCTGCTGGCCCTCCTGGTAGGCCTGCAGCTTGCGCCGGTAGGAGGCCTGCTCCTCCTGCAGCTGCCTCCGCAGCTCCACGCTCTGCCGCACCAGCCCCCTGGGCTCGGGCGCTTCCAGCTCCCCAGACTCCAGCTGCACAGCCTGCTCCAGCTGCAGGGAAGGTCCCTGGGTGAGAGGCCTGGGCCTCCGGGGAAGGCAGGCACGGAACTCTGCAGAGGATGCCAGGTTGGGCCCAGACCCACATGCCCTGCAGGCATACGTGGGCAAGCCCAGGGTGGAGCGCTCGCATGCACAGGGTAATGCAGCTGTGCAGGGACACAGGCTGGGCACGCATGGACACACAGATCAGGCACGGTGGACACATGCAGGCGGGCCCATGAACACGCGCACGCAAAACACAAAGTTGCCTGGGGTTGGCAGGGAGGGAACCTTACAGGCCCTCTGTGCTCTTGCCTGGGGGCACCACGAGCCTCCGGGCTGAACACCTCACCCGGCTGCGGAAGGTTATTAGCAACAGGCCCCTATCCCCCCACCCCTACCCAAGGTGAGCTCAGGAAAACCCAGATTTTTGTTCTCCATCGTATCTTAGACCCAGGAGAGTGGCAGTGGCGTGCTTGTTGAATCGTGAATTAATCGCATGAGCACATCTGAATACTTTCAAACAGAGGCAAAAATACACGCATGCATATCCGAGCTTAGAGACACGCGCACACACAGAAGGCACAGTGGCAGTCTCAAACACCCCCGGGGTGACACGGGTGGGCTCCCCGCCACGCCCCCACTCCCCACATACACAGCGCTCTGTAAGAGGCACCCACTCTAGCACAGGGCGGGCGTCTATGGAAAGCTGCTGTCAGCGCCAGGCTCCGCCCCCAGGCAGCTGGCAGCCCCTTCATTAGCAGACCCCGTGAGCACAGGCCGGATGCCTGGGTGTGTGTGCTGTTGTCGTCATCCTTGCTCTGGCAGAGCCTCCTAACCCCTTAGGCACCTGCTGATCCCAGGGGGCCCTTCAGCCTCCTCAAGCTGTTGGGGAAGGGAGGGGGGAGCGGGCAGCTGAGGATGAGTGGGACAGAAAGAAGAGTGACAACGCCCAGGGAGAACCAAAAGGAAGACAGCCCAGCCTGGCTGATCCTGACCCAGGCCCACACTCACCATCTATCTACCTCCCCGGCGCCTGGCACGCCACTCACAAGCCCTCCCACACCAAGTCCCAGGGACGCCAACAGCAAGAGCAACTGCTGTCACGCGGGCTAACGAACCGGACCAGGCCAGGCCAGGCCAGCCCTCTGGGCCTACATCTACCCAGTATGCCCAGGAGCCCCTCGACGAGCCACCGACCATGATAACAACCTGCTCTCTGCCTACCCCACCCCGTGTGCTGGGGTCAGTGCCGGAGCAGGGCGACCATGGCCACTGGGGTGCCACCCATAAGGAGGGGCGGGTGGGGAGTGCTTGAGGGCTGCTGCCTGGAAGGTGGGCTGCAGGCCTGTGACCAGGGTGGCAGGCACAGTGTTTCCCTCGGAGCGTGGTGGCACTGAGATCCCACGTGTGTTGCCCATCGAGGGCGCACCTCGCTGGCTGTGCTTTGTCATTTGTCTCCACAGGGGACCTTGTGTGTCTTTGTGGCTAGGCCTTCACAGGGACCCCAGTGAGCGCCCATGTGTTCACATGTTGTTGTTGTTGTTTTTCAAAGATTTTGTTTATTTATTTGAGAGAACAAGACAGAGATAGTAAGAGAGAAAGAGAGAATGAGAGGAAAGGGAGAAGCAGGCTGCCCGCTGAGCAGAGAGCCGGATGTGTGGCTTGATCCCAGGACCCTGGGATCGTGACCCGAGCCGAAGGCAGACGCTTGACCAACTGAGCCGCCCAGGCGCCCCGTTCATGTGTTTTTATGTCTGGAGGCAGATCTGTAAGTGGGCGGGGCTGGGGGGCGTGTCTGGGCTCCACGTGTGTCAGCAGCATGTGTATCAGCAACTCTGAGCAACGTGCAGGTATGAGCGTACCTCTGTCTGGCTGTGTGTGTCCACGAGACGGGAGGCCACGCATTGTGCTGTCTGCCGGACAGGGCAGCTCAGTGGTGTGGCTGTGTGTCTGGGAGGTACGTGCGGTGAATTGTGGGGGGTGGGGACAGTGTGGCGTCTGGCTGTTGGGGGGACTCATGCTGTGTCCGGTCCACGAATCAGAGTGTATCACGATGGGGGACTTGTGTTTCCAGGTGACATCTCTGTGTGTCCAGGTGGGGTCTGATCAGGGCCCCTGCTCTGTGTGTTTGCACATCTGTGTGAAGCGGGCACTATTTGCTGTGATTTTGGGGGGTTCAGGCAGTCGCTGGGTGCTCCACCGGCTCTCCCCACAGCTCACAGCCAGGCCCTGGCCCCTCCCAGCCACACCTCACCCCTTCGCACAAACTTTACCCCTCACAAAACAGCCTTTCAGTTTAACTTGTAATTCAAAAGCGAAAGAGGCGGGTCACCAAGCTAAGGATGAAAGAAGTTTACTGTCTCCCTTAGCAACCGCTGCCTACTACCCGCCATTCATTCACTGGGTCCAGGTTGCCATGGACACTGGGGGAGCCCAGGGGGCGTGGCCATGCCTTCCTTCCCATTCCCAGCTGCCTTGCCCAACACCTGCTCCTCAGGGACAGGAAGATGGAGGGGACCTCCATAGGGACCATGAAGTTCTCCTTCTGACCTGAGAGGAGGCCACGGGGAGCCCCTGCCTCAGTTTCTCTACATGCAGTCAACAGGGCACAGATTCTGACCTCGCCTCCACTACTTTTTCCCAGGGATGGCATAGGATTGAAAGGGTCAGAACAACCTCACTGATGGGCCTCCAAACAGCCCACATGTAATAGTTATGGCCACAAGGTCCAGCCCTGCCACCTGCATCATGGGAACAAGTGGGCAGAAGGGACAGAGTGTCACAGGACCGCAGAGCCCTGGACCAGGGCCCTTAACCCAGCTCCACCACTGACCCTATCAAGCCCCTACCTTGGGCCTGCTTCTGCATCTGTCATGGGCGATCTCCAGGCTCTGATGTCCTCTGGGAGCCCACACCCCAGGACAGGCCTGGAGGGCACTCTCATCCAAACCCTGCCTGCACGCGGGGGGCCTCACTCACACCAGCTCACACCCAGAAAAGCGAGACGCCCGGCTCCCTCAGGGTGCTGTTCAGGGGACTGTCCAGCCACATGAGGGAATCTTCTGGACCAAGGCAGCCTCAGCTGCAGCAGCTGTGTCTCAGCAGAAGAGAAACCTGCCACCTCCCATCTCTCCTTTTCTTCCTCTGCCAGCGAGGGGGTGCCGTGCCAGCTTCATTGTCAGTCAGAAGCTGGCATTTAAGAGACTGTCCCCCGGGGGCCTGGCACTGAGCCAGTGGCCAAAAGATGAGAGGGGGCTAAACTGGAGGAGGGCTGGCTCGAGGCCCCGTCACCCACAACAACAGGGGACTTGGGCCAGCCCCCACCTCTGCACCCCCTGCAAACCTGGGAACACTAGCTCTGCACTGTCGCCTGCGCTAGGGGCCACTCCGGGCCCTCCGCCCTGCTCCTCCGCAAGTCTCAACAAGTCAGGGGCCTGTCCAGGCAAGCCAACGCCAGGACATTTGCACCCCCACAACCACACACATAAATGTGTGCCCCTCTTCCCAATGTGATTAGGCAAGCCCCCGTGGGACAGGCCCAGCCTGGGGAGCCTCGGCTAACTTGGCTCTGCCTAGCGCACAGGGGGCTCTGTCTGAGGTCCTTCCAGCTTTCCAACTGCCCCCCCCCCGGAACTCCCAGCACAGTTGGCTCTTCCTACACTCAGAAAACAAAACAGCAAAGCACAGCCCCGGGCTGGGGGTCAACAGCCCAAGCCTTCACTGGCTGTGTGACCCCAAGCCTGGCGCTGTCCTTCTCGGAGCCTGCTCTCTTGGTGCAGCAACTGTGAAGTGCCCAGCAAGCGCCACGCCCAGAGGGAGTCAGTAAACAGTAGTTACTGGGATGACTGGTACCACCTGCACGTCTCCCACCTAGACACGCCCTCCCTCCAGCAACGCTCTCACCAACTCCCAGCCACCAGCTACTGCTCCCTGGTGTCCCCTCTCACAAGCCTGGGGGCCCAGTGAAAACAAGGCACCCAAAACAACGCACAGTCCTGGCCTGGGCCCTGGGGACGGGTGCCTGGGGAATGCGAGTCCTGTCTGGACTTGGAGGCTGGCCTGGCTTCTCCTTCCTTCCTTGGTGAGGTCTCAACCCCACTGGGAGTGGCTGCAGGTCTGCGGCCGCCCCAGAGGGCTGGCAGAACGCTACCCGTGCCTACTCCAGCCTGCCTGCCTCATGTCCAGCCACCGCTGGCCGGACCCCAAGACCCGTGTACATGGGAGCACAGAGGGATGTCCAGACACTGAAGGGGTAGCAGGGTCCTCTAGGGGTCTTACTCTCTGTGCCCCCCACCCCAAGCAGGTGTGGGACAGGTAGGCATGAAACACCCTGGCTATAGGCGCTTGATTCCATCAGCTGGTCGACTCCTCACAAACCCACATCACACTGGCATCCCCAAGACAGAAAACAGACCTCGAGGGCACAGGGATTTGCTCAAGGCCACTCACGCTGGCAGAGCCACAATCGGCACCCAGGCCAGCCTGACTCCGGGCCCACCTTCGGCCCAGTGCTCCGGCCCAGCTATCTCCCGGCCCTCGCATCGGAGGAGCACCGGGCCCAGCTCCCGGGCCGCAGGCAGCACCCACCCTCTCGCTGACCGCATTGTACTTGATGGCCAGCTCATCGCGCTCCGCACGGCTCTGGGCGAGCAGGTCCTCCACGCGGGACAGCTCCTGCTGCAGCAGCTGGTTTTCCTCCTGCAGTGAGCGCACTGATGCCATCTCCGGGGCGGGCAGCGGGGCTGGAGAGGGACAGCAGGCACGAGGTTGGCTTCCCCCAGGGTGCAGCGGGACATCCTCCCCCTACATCCATCCCCGGAGCGAGCCTCAGAGCCGACACGACCACAGCGCAAGGGTGGCCCCAGCAGGCCCAGAATGTGTGGAGGGAGGCTCAGTCTAGGAGGCAGGGACTAACTCCTTCTTTCTCCAATTGTTACTCTTCTCTGGGCCTCAGTTTTGCTGCTCTGCAAATGAGTGGAACGGTAACCAGACCCGACCAGGAGAGCCGGGAGGCCTCGCTTAAGGGAAGGGCTTCATGAAGCTTCTGAAGCCAGGGCTTAAGATAGTATGGGTCATGCTGGGAGGAGAAGGAGGAAGAGGAAAAGGGAGGAGGAAAAGGGAGGAAGAGCCAAAGGGAGAAGTGGATGTGCCCCCCCCGATCCTGTGGGCTCCCCTTCCATCCCAGGAGAACTGGACACACGCCAACACACCACAGGCCTCTAGGTTCTTCCAGACTGAGGTGAGGGCTCTCTGAGTCTCTCCCTGCCTGGGGCTCCTAGGGGCCCCAACGTCTCTGTTCCTCCCAAGGAGGTTGAGCTTGGACAAGGACTGCAGCCAGAGCACCAGCAACACCACCAAGGAAAGGAGAGCTGCAAACACACAAGTAGCATCGGAGGGCGCCCTTCCCAGACCCAAACCGCTTATGAGGCTGAGGATGCCACCCACCGGGAGGAACAAGGGCCCATCAGCCTCTCTGCCTGGGCAGGGAATGGTCAGTACCACCCTTTGGACTTCTGCAAAGCCCTGAGCTGAGCTGAGCTGCCCTCCCCTGTAGTCTCAGGGTCAGGCAGCTCACACCATCCCTGGGAGAGAATGTGGTGTTTGGGTCTCAGTCTTTGCTATGGGCTACCAGATGGGGTGCTGGTCCCCACTGCCTAGAAGCACCACATGGGGAACAACTCTGGGCAAATATACCTCTGAGCCTCTATTTCCTCATCTGTGAAATGGGTCCCTCCATCACAGGGTTGTGTCTGCCTCGAGGTGAGTCACCATTGCCACTGACCACGGGAAGGGGGCTATGAGGAGGGGTGAGAGGTATGCAGTGTCTGTGGAAGTTGAAAGAAGAGTGGCACCTTGGCTCTCAGGCTGGGAGAGGTGGCGGGTGACAATCTCTCTGATGCGGGCAGGCAGGCCAGCGGTCCTAGGAGAGTCCTGGGCTGGGTCCTGCACGCTCAGGCCCTCCTCCTGGCCTGCTCTCAGGACGCCGCTCTCCAGGGTCTGGTGGGAAGGGCAGGGGGAGAGAAGCTCTGAAGGGGATTTGGGACGCTGGGCTCCCTGGTCTGGTGGGAGAGGAACAAAGTCCCGCAGCCCAAGATGTGGGTGCCCAGGAGACCCTCAGGAAATCCCCCAAATGGAGGAAAGCCAGGGAGTCAGAATGGCCAACAGCCCCCATGGGAAGACTGTGTGCCCCCTGCCCAGGGAAGGAGCCCCCACGGAGGGCCAGTGGGGCATGGCCCACTCACAAAACCCATCGGGCCGGCAGTGTCGGGGGCGGCCGTCCAGTTCCAACCCCACATGGATGAAGATCCCACTGTGCTAGCAGAAGTCACCTCAACCCTTCAGTCTGGGAGCAGGGATGCCCTTTTCCCCATGGGACATTGGAATAGGGGAGCCATAGCCGCTGAGCCCTGAGCAGCTGCTCTACCCCCAGCCCGGCTGGGAGCGGCAAGCTGGGGCCCCTGTGCACCCCAAACCCACCTATCCCACCCCAGGACCCCAAGAGGCATCTACCACTCCCCCACTCCTGCTAGACCCAGGCTCCCCTGCCTTGGACGGGGTGGGCCCAGGCCTCAGGACCCACCTGGATAACCGTCTCCAGTGCCAGCTGGGCCTCCAAAGGTTCCTCCAGCCCCAAACTCATGGGGGGCAAGCTGTGGGCACCCCCCTCCAGGCCCTTCTCCAGGGCCCCAGAGACCAGCTCAGCTTGCCCATCCCACAGCCAGACCGTTGTGCTGAGCACAGGGCAGATTAGGCTTAAATCCCGCGGTGCCCCCATGTGACCACTGAGGTGGGAGGGGCTGAGAGAGGGGGAGGGGCCGGGAACGGAGAAGACGGGAGGGAAGCGGAGGAAGAGCAGGCATGGAGGGGGGAGGGGAGGAAAGAGGGGAGGAGGTGGGCGAGAAAAGGAAAGGATGGAGAGAAGGGGGAGGAGGACCCTGGAGCCAAGGATCTACCCCTCCCAACCACACACACACACACACACACACACACACACACTGTCCACCCTCCCCAGCTGCTGGGTCCTAGAGCCCTCCAAGCCCAGGCAGTGGGGTCAGCATCAGGAGGTGGAAAAGGCCAGTCTTAGACCTTCTTTGCTGACCCAGACAGGGGTCACATGATTTGCTAAGCCCTTATTCCCAGGGTGCTGGGATGACGTTTTCTCACAAGAGGTTCCAGGTAAGGATCGCAGGCTGTGGAATCGCCCACACCCAGCGATCTGAATCCCCTCATCCCCTCATCTCCACTCCCTGCCACACACACACACACACACACACACACACACACACACACACACACAGGCTGTGTACTTCTGAGAAAGCAACTTTGCCTCTCTGAGCCTCACCATCCCCTTGTAAGATGAGGAGAATGATTGGCACTCATCTCACGGAGTTGTCTGGGAGAGTCAACCAAAAACCAGGTGGGCACAAAGAGCGTGTGACTCAGTGCCAGGTTCATAGTGAGCATTCAATAAATAACAACTGCACTCATTTGAAAATCCAAAATGGCCAGTCCCTCTATCCCAGGGCCAGAGGTCCGGCCACCCGTCCCATAGTTCCTGCCCTGCCGGCAGGGAGGCTGCCTGGACTGAGCGGCATATCTGTGGTCACCTGGGAGCCCCAGCGCTGCCACTCCTCGGCAATATGACCTTGTCCAAGGTTCTCTCTGAGCCTCAGTTCCCTCATCTCTAAAATGGGACTGAGAGCCTCTGCCACACAGAGTCACTGAGGATCATGTGGGTTCAAAGGTTAAGGGGGATCGAACCCCAGCGGGTAGCTCCGTCCTGTTTTCATTAGCATCACTCCTGCCTCCTGCGGCCCCACTAAGTGCCATGTCCCAGCGGAGGCAGAGTCGCATTACTTCATTAAGTCCCCACCTCAACCCATGTCCAGGTGAGAAAACCAAGGCTTAGAGAGGTTAGAGCCTCACCCATTCAAAGTGACATACCACAGGGAAGTGGTAAGCCCAGAGCTCATTCCACTTGGGCCAGGCAGCCCCCCAGTAAGTGCTCCAAGGTGAAGCCAGACATTTTCCCTTTAAGACTCTATTACTCTCATGGCGCCTGAGTGGCTCAGTCAGTTAAAGCCTCTGCCTTCGGCTCAGGTCATGATCTCAGGGTCCTGGGATCAAGCCCCATATTGGGCTCTCTGCTCCGCAGGGAGCCTGCTTCCCCCTCTCTCTCTCTGTCTGTGTGTGATCTCTGTCAAATAAATAAATAAAATCTTTAAAAAAAAAAAAAGACTCTATTACTCTCTCTAGGTCAGACTGGGAAATGCAGCAGGTGCAATATAAGTGCACATTAGTCAGGCTGCACCCCTCACCCTCAACTAGGAAATCCATTCTGCAAATGGAAAACCAGGAAACAGGGCACCAGGCCAAAACGGTAAGCACCATCAAGTTGCTATGGCAAGCAAGGCCAAATTCAGGCAAAAGTGAACCGGGCCAGGGCAGAGAGCTGTCACTACAAAACTTTGGGACTCCCATTTTCCCACCTCCAGACACCCTCCAGAAGTCCCCTCTATAGGCTGCACACCCATAACCAGAGCAGGGGGGGGGGTCACAAACACCCCCTAGACCAGGATCTCCACCCCCCACTTGCCCGGCTTGGCACAGAGGCACCCCAGATGTGCTTAGTGGACTGGCCATTATTCTGTGCCTTCCCCCAGCCAGTGCCCTAAGGGATCAGGGGAAGGGAGCAGGATGCCAGAACCCTTGGCTCTGCCCAGAGTTCTCCCCCTAGAGTCTGACTGGGTTCTCCAGATGCCAAGAAATCACATCTAAACCCTGTGTGCACAGGCAGGTCTCCCGAATCTGCAGCCAAACCTCGAAGCAATGATTAACTTCCTCATAGGAAAAATCTGGACATTATAGTTTCAGCATCCAACCCCAGTCTTGGCTATCCTTCCCCACCAGCTGTGCGACCTGGGCCAGTGACTTCACCTCTCTGAGCCTCAGTTTCCTCATCTGTAAAATGGGATGATAATGGTGCCTATTTCTATCATGAGGATTCAATAAGGTGATCCATGCCTAGCTGTGTGCTTGGACGTGGTGTGGCAGAGACTGCTATGTGTTCACCAAAACATACTTCCAATTCTTAGAAAATGGGACTCCCTTGCCGTCAGATATGGCCACGTGACACGTTCTGGTCAGCAGAATCAAAGTAGAATGTGTGCCACTTCAGATCTGCCCATGAAAATCTTGCATGAGGGACTGTTTAATCTCCTGCCCTGTCCAGCAGCTGGAAGGAAATAATGCTGAGGTCCCAGGGGATGCCAGAGCCACCAGCTGGAGGGGTCTGGGTCCGTGGGTCGCCATGTAGAAAGCCACCTGCCAAACACCCGCCAGGGCTTTCCATGAATGAGAAATAAACTTCTGTTAAGCCTCTGAGACTTCGGGGTCTCACTGTCATATCAGCTGGTATCACCTTAATGATTACATGTTAAATAGTGCGTGAGTGCTGGCTCTTATTGGCGTTATCATTACTACCGCTGGTGTTACTGGCTTTTCCCAATACCCATTCTAGAACCTTGTACCCGCTACACAGTGGCATATCTCAGCCGTTGTTCAGCAAATACAGAGGAGACACTCTGCACTTGTTCCCTCCCCACCCCTGCTGGGCTCTGGCCCACCCTCCCAGCCTGCTGTTTGCCAGATCCAGTGGCAGGAATTAGCCAAAAAGTCCCCCAGAGATTACTCATGAGTTTCAAACACACCATGTTCTTACCCACTTATGCCTTTACTCTCCTATTGCTGACTAGAAATTATAACAAAAACATTGAACCAACCATGAGCCCAGCCCTCTGCCCATAACTTTGCATCTGTACATATCTGTTTTAACCTTTTTTTTTTTTTAAGATTTTATTTATTTATTTGACAGAGAGAGACACAGTGAGAGCAGGAACACATGCAGCGGGAGAGGGAGAGGGAGAAGCAGGCCTCCCACCGAGCAGGGAGCCCAATGCATGACCCAAGCCTAAGGCAGACACTTAATGACTGAGCCACCCAGACGCCCCCTGTTTTAACCTTCTTGACAGCCCTGTCATGCCAGTACTGTTCTACCCACTTTACAGAGAACAACACTAAGGCTCAGAGAAGTTAAATAACTTGCTCAAAGTTACCAGCATGAAGAGCTGGAGC
The DNA here is from genome assembly GCF_002288905.1 of Enhydra lutris kenyoni. Classification (NCBI taxonomy): domain Eukaryota; kingdom Metazoa; phylum Chordata; class Mammalia; order Carnivora; family Mustelidae; genus Enhydra; species Enhydra lutris. The sequence continues at coordinate 8,075,847 of NW_019154122.1, forward strand.
CACATGTGAGACCCAGGCATGCCTGGTTCCAAAGTTTTGGACAATAACAGCAATGGCTCCCGTTATGTCGTGCTTACTGTGTGCCAAACACCATCGGGGGTCTCGGGTGTGTGTTATACAAGCTGTCGCCATCTTTTGCCTGCACCGCCGAGACGGCTCTTCATAGACTGCCGGCTTCTACTCTTGTCCCTCAGTTCCAGTATATTCTCAAGCAATGGAGATCACTTCTTCTTCTCAATGCCCCCGCCACCCACCCACACACACAAACACACACACACACATCACATAGCCTCCTATCACACTCAAAATAACAAAATTCAAAGTCCCGCCACAGCATACAAGGCTTGCCGGATCTGGCCCCAGCCCACCTCTCCCACCTCGTCATCCTCTTCCCGCTCCCCCACTGCTCACGCCACCCTAGCCATATTGGCCTTGATTCTCATCAAAACACACCAGGCATGCTCACACCTCAGGACCTTTGCACCTGCCACTTTTTCTGCCTGCCATGTTCTTCCCTCCTCTGAATGGCCGATTCCTGCTTGTCAACCAGACCTTGACTCAAAAATACCAGCTAAATTGGTGCCTGCCCATAGCCAGGCATGTATGTTGTCTATCTAACATGTATGTTGTCTATCTCCTCCAAGGACAGGGACCAAGTTGGCTTTGTTCAGTGCTATCTCCACAGCCAATGCTCCATGAACAGCTGTTGAATGAATGAATGTTGAAACAAGTAATAATATAGGAAACTAAATGAAAGAAATTAAAGAAAAAATAACAATTCTCCTGAGCTTTGCTGGGGGTCACATTGGGTAAGTCCTGGCAATAAACGATGTCACCCACAGACTGGGATCCCAGAACGACCCTCAGGGAACACATGGCCAGCACCTGCTCCATCCCAGGAACTTAGTGTAAAAACCTGATAGGGTCCCCAAAGGGACCCCCGAGTGGGAAGGGTGCCTAGTGTCCAAGGGCTGGCCCTCATCCTCAGAGCTTGAGAGAAAGCCTGGGGAGAAGAAGAGCTAAGTCAGGCAAAGCCTCAAGATCGATGGGTTCTGACTCCTGAGGTCTTTTCTGAACCCTGCTCCGGACTAAGGAGCCCAGCCTGGCCTTAGCCTCCCTCTGCTCCTAACACAGACTTGTTTATATATTAAGCACCTGTTGCGAGCCCAGCTAAGGAAAAGAGGAAATCTCCGATGAAAACAGACAGAAGGTACCCTGACAGACCCTGTCCTACAATGTCCCAATCCCCCAGACAAGTCCCAGTCCCAGGGGGAGCTGCGGAGATTGGCCACCAAGGGAGCAGACATCTAGCCAGAACACAGTCCTCTTGGGTTTGCATAAAAATCACGACGGAGCCCGTTCAAAACGCCAACCCTAAACCCCACGCTGAGAAACCCAAGGAGGGCCCAGATCCCCTGCTCAGGCTGTGCCATCTTCGGCAACGCAATTGACCACTCTGGGCCTGCAGGCTACTCTGCATTCCGTCGGGTCGCCGCGAGGGCGAAATCCCTTCCCGCGCGAGGACCGCAGGGACGGTGTCGGGCCCACAGGAAGCCGCAGCGCGGGGAGCTCCTGTTGTGGGGACGGGGGGAAGGGCCTCCGGCGGCGGTCCAGCCGGAGGGGCGAGGGGACGCGGCACGCGGGCGCCCGCCGGGGCCTCAGGCCGCCAAGTCTGGCAGGCCCCCGCCGCGCCCGGCCCCCAGCCCGCGAGAGCCGGGACAGGGTCTGGAGCGGAGGGCAGGCAGGATGCCCGCAGAGGCGGGGGGTGCGGGGACGCGGCGACCGCGCAGGGTTTCCCAAGGGCCCGGGGACAACGGCTCCGGCCCGCCCCCTGGCGCGCTCCCGCCTTCCCGCCCGCGCGCGCCGCCACCTCAGCCCTGCGCCCTCCGTCCGCCGAAGCGCGCGCCCGCGGCCTCCTACCTTCGCGCGCCGCCGCCGCCGCCGCCGCCGCCAACGCCGCCGCCGCACAGGCCGGGCAGGGCGGGGCGGGGCGGAGCATAGGCGGGGGCGGGGACTGAGGGGGCGGGCCTAAGGGCGTGTCCAAGGCGGGGCGGGGCCGAAGGCAGTTTCGCGGGAGGGACCCGTGCCAGTGCCCTCCCGCGTTCCCGCGTAGCCCGGCGCGAAGGGCGCGTCGGGTGCCTGGGCTCCGGGGTGGCTGCAGACCTGACCCAGGCAGCGCTCTCAAACTAAGGAGCGCTAGCTGGTGGCGGGTACTGGGTTGAGGGCTTTTCCAGCGCGGTCTCACTTGAGGCTCCGGACAATCCAGCAAACAGGGATTATTCGTTCCTGTTGCATAACAGAAAACGCCCACACTAAGGGGCAGAATCCCGCTGTGGTCTCCCTTATATTCCCTGGTCCGGCCTTGAAGGTCTAAAACTCAAGCTCTGGCCTCCGCCTGTCGCCAGCCAGACCGAGGGGGCAATCCCCCGCCATCGCCCCGCGCCTTCAGAGCCCACAGTAACAGTACTGAGGCTTTGATGACTGCACCGGCAGGAGAACGTTTTCCTGATCGCCCTGCAACCTTGCCTGAGGCACCCTGGCCTCAGTTTGCTCATCTGTGAAATGGTATGAACCCATCTGCTACCCACTCTTTGTTTCAAACTCATGTGCCTTGCCCAAATGGGATAGGGACCAGACCACAGAGGAAACCATGCCTTTTCTTTTTTCTTTGTAATCTCTGCACCCAAAGTGGGTCGCAAACTCACAACCCTGGAATCAAGAGTCTCCAGCTTCACAGGCCCTCCGAGGAAACCATGCGTTGGGAACTAAACCGTGATCTGTAGATTCTATCTGCCCACTGGGGCTCAATCTCGCTCTGTTCTCCAAAGCATTGAATCAAATCACCCATTTTCAAAGGAGAGGCAGGTCTGAAAATCTAGGGCGGAGAGAGGGGTGCGGTTGGTTTGAAAAAGCATGTTTAGTTTTATGATTTTTTAAAGGATTTTATTTTTTATGTGACAGAGCACAAGCAGGGGGAGTGGCAGAAGGAGAGGAAGAGGGAGAAGCGAGCTCGCGCTGAGCAGGCAGCCCCATGGTGGGGCCCAATCGGAGGACCCTGGCATCAGGACCTAAGCTGAAGGCAGATGCTTAACCATCTGAACCAACCAGGTGCCCTAACTTGATGATTTTATATTTGGAAAACAGTCAATAGATGGGCAGGAGGGGGTGAGTAGGAGTTTTCTCTTTGTGAAAGAAGAGCCTGGGTTTTATATCTGAGAAACGACATTTGAGGCTGCCAACGTGGCATTCTAGCCCTGACACCCTGGGACGGAGCAAGTGAGGCTGTGGCCTGGGCCGGGGCTACAAGCTATTGATCCAGAAAGGTTTGGGTCAATCCTTAGGGTTTGGGGTTGGGGAGGTGGAGCTGTGAGGTTGGGAGAGGAAGGGCACAAAGGAGAGGGCTGGCTGACGTCTGCCAGTAAGCACAGCTGGCTCCGAGGCACCCCAGCATGGCCCAGGTCTGTGTCACCCTGTCTGGAGTCCCCAGACTTGCGGGGGGTCCCTACCCAGGCCCTGACAGTCTCATGGCCTCACCAGTCCACTGCTGATCCTCGGTGTCCTTGCAGAGCCCTCACTCCAGAGTGCTCCTCCCAGCGCCAGGCTCCGAGCTCAGGCCCACATCCCTGTCCCTCCCTCCAACAGACCTCCTGTTGCCTCCACCAGGTGTCCCTTGGTCACCGGCATGTGCACCTCGAAGGCAGCCTACACCGGCTGCATACCACACTGTGCTGGCTGCTTTGGCTTCCATTTTCTCATGCTATCATCAGTCCCCTCTGAATGCTCTTGACACAGAATCTAGGCTACAAAGCAGGTTCTAGGATTATTTCTATTTTACAGATGAGGAAACCGAGACTCAGAGTACGTTCGGTCACTCGCTCAATGATACTCCCCAGGGAGTTCAGTAGCTTTCAATCCCACCTTCTTTCCTCTATACCATGCAACCTGATAGGAGTCTTTGGGAAGGACAGCAAGCACAGCGACTCTCTCCTGATCCTCTTATCCCAGAGCTCACAGGACCCTGCTGCGGGGAGTCACATACATACGTACCTCTGGCCCCCCCTCTGTGCCGAGTCAGTGGCTCTACTCAGCTCAGCCTGGCCAGTGGTCATCTGAGTCCCCAGAACTGCTGCCCATCTGGTCACCCAGACGGTGCTCAGCCCAGCGACCCCAAGATCAGCCACCCGAAGGGAGTCGTGCTGGGGGCTCACCTGCTCACTGCAGAGGGTTCTAAATCTGCAGCTCAGGTAACTGGAAAACAAGTGACTGGTATTGCCACCCCAGGGTTGCTAGGGCAACTGCCTGCCAAATCCGGGTGCTAGGCTGGGTTGGACTCTGCCCACCATCCGTAAAACCACATTAACCAGGAGGCTTAGAGGACGAGGCATTCTGATTGACTGGTTTCACTGGATATCTTAAAGGTAACTTGCAAAGTCTTTCTATAAGATCCAACTTGGATAGCAAAAAATGAGAAAGACTGAAAGGTCCAGCACTAACATACCTAATCTTGGGTGGTTTCTTTAATGGAAAACTATGAAATCATTCCAAATGTTAGAGAAGAACATTCAATGCCTGGAGAAATGGTTATAAGTTATTAAGTGACATGTTTCAGAACACTAGACAGAATAAGCCCCTATCTGTAAAAAAAAAAAAAAATTATTTACTGCTTATATATATAATAAAATGAGAAGACACTAAAATGCTCACTCTGCTCTGTATCTTTGAGTGTCGATATAACAAATGAAGATTTTTTCTTCCTTTTTTTTTTTAAAATTTTATTTATTTATTTGACCCAGAGAGAGAGAGATCACAAGTAGGCAGAGAGGCAGGTGGGTGGGGGGAGGGGAAAGCAGGCTCCCTGCTGAGCAGAGAGCCCAAAGCAGGACTCAATCCCAGGACCCTGAGATCATGACCTGAGCCAAAGGCAGAGGCTTTAACCCACTGAGCCACCCAGGCGCCCTTCTTCCTTTCTTTGAAAAGATGGTATATTTATATGGTTCAGATTCAGAAAGTTACAAAAATATCTCCTAGTACCCAGCATCTCTGTCTCCCAGGCACCCAGTCTCTCGTGTAGGCAACTTGCTATTTCCTGTGTATCTTTCCAGAGATATTTTATGCTCATAAAGCTTTCCCTTCCCATTTATGCAAAAGAGCATATTCTATCTACGCCGTATTCTGTACCTTGCTGCCTACCCTCGATATAGCTCAGTGATAATTCCTTACAACTATATAAAGAGCTTTTTTTTTTTTTTTTAAGATTTATTTGACAAACAGAGAGAGCACAAGCAGGGGGAGCAGCAGGCGAAGGGAGAAGGAGAAGCAGGCTCCCCGCTGAGCAGAGAGCCCTCCTGGGGTGCGGTTCGATCCCCGGACCCTGGGATCATTACCCGACCTAAAGGCAGACACTTAACCGATTGAGCCACCCATTTGCCCCTATAAAGAGCTTTTTTATTCCGTTCCCCCCCCCAAAATCTAGTATTCCATTATACGGATGTATCTAAATTTATATAACCCATCCCTTACTGATCGATCTTGGAGTGGGTAGACTGTGGTAAGTTGAAATGTGTCCCCCCAAAAGATATATTCAAGTCCCAACCCCCAATACCTATGAAAGTGACCTTATTTGGAAATAGGGCCTTTGCAGATGTAATTAAGGATTTTGAGATAGAATCATCCTGGATTTTTTTTTTTTAAGATTTTATGTATTATTTATTTGACAGAGAGGGAGAGCGCACGAGACAGAGTGCGCAAGCGGGGGGGCCAGTGGCAGGCAGAGGGAGGAGAAGCAGGCTCCCCACAGAGCAGGGGAAGCATGATGTGGGACTTGAACCCAGGACCCTGGGATCATGACCTGAGCCAAAGGCAGTCGCTTAACCAGCTGAGCCACCCAGGCGCCCAAGTTTTCTGGGGTTCAAGGTCCACCTAAATCCAGGGGTGGGCCCTAAATCCAGTGCAGGGTGTCCTCAGAGATGGGCTCCTGTTCCTACAAAGCAAGGAATGATTTGGGATGATCGCTAATATCCTCTGTGGTTTTGTTTTTGTACCTGAGTTACCTCTGTAATCCGGAAGAAGACATTAAAGTATCTGTCTACGTTCAAGCTGCAGTAAGGAAAAACTTGTCTTCTCCCCATTCTGGTCCATTCTGCCCACAGAGCATAGCACCCTCCTATCACCGTCTGCTCAGAGAAATCAACACCTACTATGTGCCGTGAGGCATGGAGGGGCTTCTAATCACCTAGGAGGCAAGGCCCCACCCTTGACCTGTCATTTGACACCTGCCATGTTTTGGCTTTCTTGATCTACTAGAAGAATGGGAACTCCCACAGATTAACCCGGTCTTCCAAGCCCGCCCCGGAGGCAGCACTGGTTGGATCCGTCTGATTAGAAGCATGGATGCTGGAGCCAGACGCCTGGGTTCTGATCCCAGCTCTGCCACTCAGCAGCCATGTGACTTCGGGCAAACTACCTCATCTCACTGCTTCAGTCTTGTCGTTTGTAAAACAGGCGAGTACCTACCTCGGAGGGCGGATGTGATGGCAAAACGAGTTTTAGGCCAAGTGCATGGAACAGTGCCTAGCACGGGGTAAGCATCATCGAGCCATCGCTGCTGGCAACATAAAGGGGGAGAGGAAGCCCAAAGGAGCATGGGAAGTGAGCTGCCAAGGCCACAGAGGCCTCAGATCTGTCCAGATGCTTTTCTCCGAGACTCCCACTTCAAACATGTTTTGCTCACTTCTTGTCTTAGTGATCTATTGTCTAATGGGATTCCCACAAATGCAGCAGTTCAAAACATTTCCTGGCTGTTTCTCTGGGTCAGGTGTCTGGGCACAGCTGCGGTCAAGGCTGGCCGGGGCATGAGGCTCATCTGAACAACCAGCTGGGCAAGGACCGGCTTCCAGGCTCCCACGGTTTGGTCAGGGCTCCCTTCCTTGCAGACTGCTGGACCAGGGGCTGTGGTCTCATGCTGGCTGTCAGCCTGAGGCTGCCCTAGCTCCTCGCCTCTTTGACCCTCCAACCGGGGCGGCACACACAGAGCAGCTTGTTTCTCCAAAGCCAGTAACAGAGGTCTCTCTCTGGACAGATGTCCTGACAGCAGGACAGATGTGATGTTCTGTAACGTGATCATGGAAGCCACATTTTGTCCTCTTTGCTTTATTGTGTTGCTTAGAAGTCACGGGTCTGGCCTGCGCTAGAAGATTCCTGGAGATGGGCACACCTGGTAGTGGCAATTGTGGGAGCCACGCTCATCTGGGAGGGTATTCAAATCCCCCTGCTCTGTAGACCGCAGCCCAGGCCCCGTGTCCCCCCACCCCACCCCACCCACTTGGAAGCTCCAGTCAGGTGTCTGAAGAGTGGGGATTGGTTTGCAGTGGGGATTTTCCTGGGGACCCTGGTAGGTTTTTCCCAGCCAGGCTTCCAGTTGGTGATGGAGAACACCAAACTGTTTTTACCCGCCCACCAACCCCTCATGGATGTGTCAAGGTGTTTTTCCAGTTAGACCCTTGATGGCTGCTTCACCAGCCGCCTCACCACCCCCATTAGGAGTAACGGTTTTCTGATTCTAGATGAGGGTAATTAAGGCCAAACTATGACACGTGGGCATGTGCTAGTGCAGCTAGGCCTCCTGGGACTGACCCCTGAGTTAAGGAAGGAGCCTAAAAGAACAGCGCCCAGACCCGAAGCCCAGGTCCAGCTCCAGAACCCGAGAGCCCACCTCCAAGGAGAGGAAATTCCACTCCAGGAAGAGTTCAAGATAAACTTCCTTTCCAGCCTCCAAGCACTCAGGAAGGAAGAAGATGGGATGTAACGGGCAAGAGACGCAAGGTATCCTACTCCAGACTCCTCTGATGCTAACTCCTTACTCTTACTCGAAGGACAGAGGACCCTTCATTCTAATCTTCTATGTCCCTCCTTACATGGTTTATTAGCCAGAACAGCTGTTTCCATAACTAACAAAAACTGCAGCTTTCTCACCGAACCCTTGAGCACGGGAAGTGCTGGGGCCTTTAGTTTTTTGCTTCCTATTTAGGGAGTGGTTTCCCCGGTGAGGTCTTCGGGGTAGGGGGAGGCAGGGCCCCCCCCCCCCGCACATTAAGCTAAAAATGTCCCGGTGCTCTTCTAGATACACCGGGGAGACGTTACTGGTTGCCTCAGAGCAACAAGACCCAATTCTCTTATTCTGCCTCATGTGACATCCTGGCACCGGACTTTAAATCTGGACACACGATCAGCAGTGGGAGGTGGCTGTGAGTCTAGCTGCGGCACCCTGGATGGCTTCGTGGCCATGCTGCCAAAAACAGGCTCATCTTTGACATACACGGACAGAAGTAAAAATATTTATTTATCTTCGGAATCTGGTCCCACAAAAAGGCCAACACTCTTTCTTTTTTTTTTTCAGTTGTGTTGACCCTTCAAAAAAATCGATCAATTAAGAGGTAAAGTTTGTTGATAAAAAGCAAATTTCGAGGTGTGCTCAGATAAAATTATTTCTCATCAACCAGTAAAACAGGCAGCCCTAGTCTCCCAGTTCACTCAGAACTCCTTCCGTCGTGCACAGTCTCTGAAGGAGAAAACAAAGTAAGAGGCTGTCTGCAGACAAGGCACTTCAGAAACCACACCAAGGAGAAAACCCAAGGCCCCCGGGAACTGCGCTGGGGGCCCGTGAACCCAGAGAGCTGTCAGTGGACAGGACGGCTGGACCGCCCACCGCCATGAGAACATTCCGGCTTTCCTGCCCGAACAGCTTCCGGCGCCTGCCTCAGCCCGCACTGCCCACGTGGCGACCCGGCAGCCAGGCCACTTAGCCAAGAAGGAACAACACTTTCTGAAGCTCAGAGCAGCTCCTACGGCGGACAGGGCGGGATGCTTTCCGAGGTCCCTGCTGGGACATCTTGCAGGAGCAGTCCCTTTTGCAAAGATGAGTTAGTGCAGATCAGCATGTTAGCAAAGCAAATAAAAAATTTTTAAAAGCTGGTTAATACTCTTGATTTCCCTCCTGATTATCTGCTCGAGGAGCAGCCTATAAACCCGCCAGAAATCAGGAAGGAATCCCCCCTCTGAAGGCACCGTGAGTGACGTGGCTACAGCCAATGAGCGTGCAGAAGACCCTCCTTCTGGCCAGTGATCACGGGACATCTGTAACCACTGAGAAGGGCCCAGCTGAGGCAGGTAGCACGCTCAAGCCCTTCTTTTGCTTTGGGGGCTTCTGTTTAATATGGGTCACGTGATGGAAGCAGCAGTCTCAGAGTCTCTCATGTCAAGAGAGGGACAGGGACAGGGATACTGGGCTTTCCTCCTCGAGTCCCAGGAAACAGTGTGACACTGTGCCCGTTTACTGCCTAACACGCCAGTCTGTCAAAGTCAGCTGAGGAGGAAAGGAGAGAGTCATGCTCCAAACAGAGGCTGGCCGGGGAGTGCTTCGTCCTCCTTCCTTTTGGCCCAGGTGACGTGGCTTCGTTCCAGAAATTGTATGAGGAAAAAGAGGGACTACACTCAGATCAGAACTGGACCCAGCCTGTACCTGGTTGAGGCTGGCTGGAAGTCGACCTGTAAAAGGAAAAAAGGGAGGGGTGGGAGAGTTCAGACGTTTGAAAATACAAAGTCAGTAAAATGAGGCTTCTCTCTGGGCAGAAAGAGCTCCAAGAGGTCAGTCCCTGAATGTTCTAGAGCAGGGGTCAGTAAACTACAGCCCAGGGACCAAATCTAGTCCTCTGTCTGTATAAATAGTTATTGGCACACAGACACGTCCACTCATTTACACGCCATCTATGGACGCTTTTGAGCTACAAAGCAAAACCAAATAGAGACCATGAGGTCTATAAAGTCTAAACGATCTGTCTTTACAGTAAACACAGGTGCTGAGTCCTGTCCTACAGCCCATCCCCATGAACAATGGTGCAGTCAGTTTTTAGCGTCTTTTCCCCTTGACTCCAAGGAAAAGCTTGACGTTTTATTGAGGCAGAGAATGCAAGTGGGCCAAGGATAGATCCAAGGTTAACCCTCAGTCCAGTGTTCCGGGAGAGCTGGGGTGGGGTTAGGGAGTGTGGAGTGGAGGAAGACGGGGAGCAGCTACTGGGGCAAGCAAAGGTGGCTGAAGACCAGAAAGAGTTACAGCGTAGCCCCAGGTCACCCAGCAGTAGAGAGCAGCAGAAACCCTTCAGGAAGCAAAGTAAGCCACCAAAGCAGGCACTCTGGGGCTCTGCCCTCTGGCTGGCCAGAAAACATCCAAGCCTGAGCTGTTGCTCCAAACGCCAGGAGAAAAGCATCTGGAACAATCCCAGGTTTCTAGGGACACAGCCCTGGCCCCAGTCCCACCACAAGAATGTGACCCTCTCCTCACCCTGTGGACTTGGTAAAGTCTCCCCAGATGTCGGTGGTGGCGGTCGTGGCAGGCCTGGGTTGCGGCCAGGATACGGCGGCCCCTCCTATTGATGTCCCCAAGTCCGCCGGCAGGGAGAGAAGGAAAGGAGACACAGGAGTCAGAGATCTCTCTTTCTGGTCTCAGTGACCCTGAAATCGGTCTCATGATTCTGGGTGGCCGAGAAAGACACAAAGAGACCCGCTCTGGGACCAAAAAAACAAACAAGCTGCCACATTTCCATCTGCTCATGAGCCCTTGAGGGCTCCTAGAGAAAGTAGAAAACCACATACACACAGGTGGAGGGAGGGTGCCAGTGAGGACAAGTCACACATCATCCGTCACTCACACTGACTCACACTGACCAAGCTGAGGTCTTCAACCGCTTATGTTGGCAATCTGTTTAAAATTCACATGCTCCCACCCTGGCTTCTTTTTTTTTTTTTTTTAAGATTTTATTTATTTATGTGACAAAGATCACAAGCAGGCAGAGAGGCAGGTAGAGAGAGAGGAAAGGAAACGGGGCTCGATCCCAGGACGCTGGGATTATGACCGGAGCCAAAGGCAGAGGCTTTAACCCACTGAGCCACCCAGGCGCCCCATCCGCCCTGGCTTGTTGAATGGAAAATGCCCACCACAGAATGCAAGGTCATCCTCACATAAAGCCCTCAGTCCAGGGTCTGGATCGACTAATTGAAAAAGTTATGCTCCAGACATGTGCCAAGTGCTGGGCCCCAAACTGGTTAGGGTTTGGAGCAAGCCTTCCAGAAGAAGTAACACAGGGCGGTCTATGTGCCCCTTCACAGAGGTTGGGGGCACACGGGGCAGCTAGGCAGGCTTCTGCACTCTTCCAGCACCGCCCTCCAGGCTGCTGTCCCTGCTGGGGGCTCTGTGCCCTCCTCCCTCCACCCTCCTACCAATTTGCTATTTCTAATCTGCTCTGGGCAGGGAGACCAGATAACAGCAGGGCCCTCGAGGACTGAGTTTTACAGCTCACCAAATGCCTGCCAAGTGCTTGTAGCGAATTGTCCCATTCAGACCCATCACAGTCCCTGGGGGAAGACAGGCCAGGACCAACTGGGTGACTCAATGCACATCCCTCAAGTCCTTCCTTATCTCATGCGGGGGTGAGGGACGGTAACAGTGACTACTTCACAGAACCAGCCCGGGCTGCAGCAGTTAATACAGTGGCAAGCTTGGAGAAGGCCCAGCACGTGGTGGTGATAACGACCACATCAGTGGGACGAGACCTAATGAACACAAGCACTTAGTGTTTTAGGTATCGTTCGCAAGTGATACACACGGATTAGCTCACTGAACCCTCACAAGAAACCCACACTGTAGGTTATCATGACCCCCCTCAGCTTAGAGATCAGAAAACCAAGGCCCAGAGAAGCAGGCAATCAATCTTCTATCACACAATGGATAATCCAGACAGAACTCAGCCAGTCTGGTTTTAGAGGATATACTAAATGTTCAACAAACGGTAGCTCTTCATGGCTCATTATCTGACAGCATGCTGTCTGCAGACACACTGACTGCCTGTCTTGTATGTTAGAACATAAGCCCTTGGGTGCCTGGGTGGCTCAGTGGGTTAAAGCCTCTGCCTTCAGCTCAAGTCATGATCTCAGGGTCCTGGAATCGAGCCCCGCATCGGGCTCTCTGCTCAGCGGGGAGCCTGCTTCCCCCCCTCTCTCTGCCTGCCTCTCTGCCTACTTGGGATCTCTCTCTGTCAAATAAAATCTTTAAAAAAAAAAAAAAAAAAAAAAAAGAACGTTAAGCCCTTGGGGTGCCTGGATGGCCTAGTCAGTTGAGTGTCTACCTTTGGCTCAGGTCATGATCCTGGAGTCCTGGGATCGAGCCCCACATCGGGCTCCCTGCTCAGCCAGGAGTCTGCTTCTCCCTCTCCCTCTCCCCTGTGTGCACACGCTAATAGATAAATAAAATCTTTTTTTAAAAAAATCACTAGAGCAGGGCACCTGGGCGGCTCAGGCATTAAGCATCTGCCTTCGGCTCATGTCATGATCCCAGGGTCCTGGGATTGAGCCCCACATCGTTTCCCTGCTCAGCGGGGAGTCTGCTTCTCTGTCTCCCTCTGCCGCTCCCCCTGCTTGTGCTCTCTAATACAAAAATTATTTTAAAAAAAGAATGTAAGCCCTTGAGGGGCACCTGGGTGGCTCAGTTGGTTGTGTCCCACTCTTGACTTTGGCTCAGGTTATGATCTCAGGGTATGAGATCAAGCCCCACATTGTGCTCTGAGCTCCGGGTGGAGTCTCCTTGAGATTCTCCCGCTCCCTCTGTTCCCATCACTCTTGCTTTCTCAAAATAAATACATAAAACCTTAAAAACAAACAAACAAACAAAAAATCCATAAGCTCTTGAGAGCAGGGACTTGGTGCTGTACCTCCAACACTCCCAGGGCCTAAAACACTGCCTGGCACGTAGCGGATACTCCGTATGGGCTGTTAAACATGCACCAGCGGCCAAGGGAAGGCCTGAGATAATGGTTCTCCCACTACGGTGAGGATCCAAACACCGTTAGGAACACAGATTCCTGTCCACACTCCTGGAGATGCCAAGGCAGGTGGTCCTGTTACTCTGAGAAACAATGCTGGAAGAATGGTTCCTGGTACCAGGGCGGAGGCTGGCTGACTGCTACTCCTACCCAATCCTGGGCTGGGAATTCCCCCAAAGGCTGAGGTTGGAAGCCTGACCGCCAGATGGGGAAGCCTCTGTCCACAACCTTAAAAGGGAAAGAAAGCAGGCTTCCTGCCTAGATCCTACTCCCTAGAACCTAGCGAGATCTGTGTGGAGAAACTGAGCTGGGATAATCACCCAGCCTGGGGAAGGCCTGGAACCTCAGCTAGGCTGGGTGGGTAGGGTTGGGGGCCAAGAAAAATGGGCTAGCTCCCCAGCACTATTGATGGCTAGTACTGGACACTAAGTTCTGGAATCCTGGGGTCACCAAAAGGCATTCCTTACACCTTAGAGCAAACACTAACACAGTGTGCTGGGGGAGTTGCCTCTCCACTTCCCAGCACCCCGAGGGCCTTACCAAGGAGCTTGCTCTAAATTAAATCCCCAACTTTACCTCCTACCACTCACTTGACTTACGCTACATCCATTTCCCTACACATACCAGGTGTTTAAAAATTTGAGCCCTTCTCCCACTCTTCTCTCTGTCTGGAAGGCCAAGAGTCCCCTGCCCCAATCTCCTTCTTCAAGGCCCACCTCAATGCCACCTTTTCCACGGAGCCTCCCCACATCATCCTGGCTGGTCGTATGTGGACCCATTCATTCGGTCTCTGTGCCCTGGGCTCCTGTCTCCTACTAGATACGAGCAGACCTTGTCTCTGTCACTTACCCACGCGACAAACACTGAGCAGCCTCTAAGAACCAGGTGCCCACACACTGATGATTTCACAGCAAATCAGTGTCCCAGCAAACAGGCTGCAGCCCCCGCCTGGCAGGGGTAGACAGAGGCACTGAGTGGGGGAAGTGGCAGGTATCAGAAAACAGAGGAACCCCTTACCCAGTCTGGGCAGGAGCAGCTTCATGGTATCACAGACAGGTACCAAATGATGGACAGCGTGAGTGAAGGCGGGCACGGCATGGGGCCCCAGTTGCCGGGGGGAAGAGGAACCTGCAGGTGCAGCTTACTGACCTGAACTGGGACCAACTGCTGTCTGGACGAGTGATCCCCCCACAGACACCTGCTCCCCAGGGGGAGGGATCAGGGTGGAGGTTTTCCCCCCGGGGGGTGGAGGAAGCAGGCTCAGTCCTCCTGCGCTGGCCGGCCGTGCTCGGGGGGTCCCAGCTGCTCCTTCCTTCTTCTTCATGTTCTGAAGAGAGGCGAGGAATGCAAACCAGTCAGTTGGGGACTGCTGGGGACCCCTGCTTATCGGAAAACCCCACAAAGGGGGCCAAGGTGACCCCCAAACCCCAAATGTCTGTATAACCAAAAGATGGTCAAGAGCCATCCAGCACTCTCACTGTTTTGAGTGGTGGTCAAGGCATCACAGTTCCAGAGTGATCCCAAATACATCTCATTTGCAAACTCAGCCCCGGCTTCATTAAGCAGCGGGGAAATACAAATTAAAATTACAAATCAAACGAGTGCTGTATCATTACACATGCACCGGAACGGCTGGGATGAAGACTGTCGGTACTGAAAAGGACGTGCAGCAAACAGAAGGCTCCCTCGTACACAGCTACCTGAACTGCTGACCCTGCAATTTCCCTCCTGGAAACAGACCCCACGGAAACCTACTCATGGCACCGAAAGACATGCCCTTGGACGTCCACAGCCACACCATTTGGAATAGCTCCAAATTGGCAATTACCCAGTGTCTGCCGTCGATTAAAGAATAACACTGGGGGCACCTGGGGGGGCTCCGTCGGTTAAGCATCTGACTCTTGATTTCGGCTCAGGTCGTGATCTCAGGTTGTGGGATAGAGCCTCCCGTGGGGCTCTGTGCTCAGCAGGGAGTCTGCTGGAGAGGATCTCTCTCCCTCTGTCTCTCCCCACCTCGAATAAATAAATCAATCTTTAAAAAAAAAAACAAACCCACAAACAGTAACACTATGACACATTCTCACAATGAAATACGCCACTGCAGTGACAATGGACAAACTACAAGCAACAAAACAAAGGCAGATTTTGTTTCAAAACAAAATCCAGGGCATTCAACATCAGGACGGTGGTGGCTCTGGTGTGTGGACCGAACAAGAGACGGGCTTCCAGAATGCTGATAATCTCTGCTTCTTGACCTGGGGGCTAGTTTGCACGGGTCCATCTGGTTTTCAAAGATTCACTGAGTTCTGCATTTATGATGTGTGCACTTTCCTGTAGGTGTATCATACTTCCATAAAACATTAAAAAAAGGCCGGGGGTGTGTGTCTAGCTGGCTCAGCCAGTTAAGCATCTGACTTTGGCTCCGATCACGACCTCAGTGTCTTGGGATCGAGCCCTGCACTGGGATCCCTGCTTCTCCCTTTCTTCTCTCCCTCTGTCCCCGCTCCTGCTCTCTCTCAAGTAAATAAATAAAATCTTCAAAAAAAAAAAAAAAAAAAGAAGACAAAATTAAAAAACAAAAACCTGAGCCCCGATGTGAGCCAGAAACCAGTGTAAGTTACGAAGATGAAGACAAGGTTACCCACTTGTAGTCCAAGACCACAGCCCTGAAGCCAGAACCCTCAAAGCCCTCAGTGAGAGTCCACCTGGGCTGGTTATTTTCAGCTCTATGACCTGGGCAAGTCCCTTACATTCTCTAAGCCTCAATTTCCTTGCCTGTAAAATGGGAGAATGTTTATTCGTGTAAGTTCCTAAAAACACTACCTGGCACACAGGTGATGCTCATTAAATGTTAGTTTCCTCCCAGCAAGAGAGGAGTCACACCCCGACCAGTCCACTGGACATGACCTGTATTTTCTGTTACGGGCCAGTTGGCCAACATCAAGGGTCCCAAATCATCACCAGCATGAAGCAGAAAAGAGGAGAAAGAGATAGTAAATAAAGAGGAAGTAAAGAGGAAAAGCATTATCTTAGGGTTACAAAGTTTCTTCAAAAAACATTCCCATGTGGTCCTTGGATCCCCCAATCACTCCAACCCCACTCCCTGCAGTCAGGTGAGGACCCAGTCTGGACACCCAGCCTGCCCTACCTTTACCCGTTCTCCACAGGAGCTAACAAGCGGAAACCCAGAGGCAGGGCAGCTCAGGATGAGACATGGGGCGTCAGGACACCACCACCACCGCAGAAGCTGCCCAGGATTCCCAGCGCCCACCTCAATGCCTTCCTGTCCAGAGCCCTCCCTACTCTTCCTTGAGGAGCAAGGCCAGGACGCAGCTGACCCCCATTCTAACAGCCTGGTCAGAAACACCAGCTCTGGCGACAAGGGACTGATGCTTCTTCTCAACTCAGAGGCTTTGCACATGCTGTTCCCTCTGCTTGAACTGCCTTCGATTCCCCTCCTTTCCCTTCCTTACAGGTCACTTTTTCTAGGAACCCTTCCTCGCTTCCCTTAACTATGGGCTGTGTGCTCCTCCTCTAGGCACTCACGGCACTGAGCGCGTCCCCTCCCCTCCCAGGCTGTGGTCACATCTCGCTTATCCCTTCTGTTTAATTCTGAGCTCCTCGAGAGCAGAGCTCTCTCGTTCACCCCTAGCACAGGACCTGGCAAAAGGCAGCTGATCCACAAACATCTACTCAACCGATGGAACTGAAGCGTGGGAAAAGGGCAGGCGGGCTCCGGGCCGGGGCTGGGGGCTGGCCAACAAAGCCAAGGGAGGTGGGACTCACCGCGATGTTGAGCTTGATGGTCTGGCCCTCTTTGAAGCCTAGGTCCAACTTGGGACCCTGGTCTGGGTTCTGGGCCTGTTTTGCAAATTCACACTGCTGTTTCACCCACCTGGGGAGAGGGCAGAAAGAAAAAGGTGAGGAAGAGACCCGCTGCCCTGCATTCCACTCCCTTACTCCCCCTCCACCTGCCACCCATCCGGGAAGAGGTTTTACATGGCAGAAAGAGCACACGCAGGCTTGGGAGCTGGGCCTGAATTCGAATCCTGACTCTGACACATAAGTGGCTGCGGGCAGATCAGTTCCTTCATCAACAAAATGGGACGACAGTTACGTATGTGTTAAAGACAGCTCTGAAAATTCAGTGAGCTCATGCATGCAGACAAAGGTCCTCACACTGGTCTTCAGGAAATCTGAGAACTGGCCCTCTCCTCCATAGCACTTGGCATGTGGACCAGGACAACATATCCACACCCCCCACTCACAAGGACTCATAAGGTAGACGGTGAGATAAGACAGATGCCCAGGAAGTGGAGAGCAACACAAAAGTACCCTCCAGCCTCTATTCGATACCCATCCAGCAGCCACCTGGGCAGGGACAGCAGGCCAGGGAAGAGCCAGGGGTGCCCACGTGAGTGGCTGCACACAGGCCAACTCGACAGCAGCCAGAGACGGAGGCCTGAAGGTGGCAGGGGAGCAGTGTTTCCTGCCCCGTCTTTTAGCTTTCGAAAGGACTCCCAGACAGTGACCACCTGCCACCACTTATTGTATCACGAAGGAGCAGGCTCAGGAAGGCCCCATGAGCCCCCCATGGACTCAGGCTCCTCTGGGGCCTGGTAAGGGAAGAGGTATGGCACCTCAGAGGCTAAGCCAGCTGACCAGTGAGAGATGAGCCTGCCGAAAAGGAGAGGACTGGAAAGTAGAGAAGACAGCCTGCCCCCCAGGAGCAGTGAGTCTCTCGGGGGCTCTGCTAGCAGAAGAATCCCACACAAGCACCTAAGTATCCTAGGCTGGGAAACCATTCTGTCCCAGGAAAGCAAGGAAAGAGGCATGAGCACCGGTGTCTTGGAACCACTCACTTGAAGTGGTCCTGCAGTGCAACGTTGAAGTCAAAGGCATCGCCTCGGTCCCCGAAGCCAATTCCAATAAATGCCCGGCGCCCTGGGGGACAACACAGGATTAATCCCACTTGCCAGCGGCAGAGGAAACTCTTCTTACGAGGAGGAACCCCTGAAACCCACACGCACCGTTTCCATCTTCGATGCGGATAACGAAGTACCTGCTGGAATCCGTCACGCTCTCGACGGCCGTGCCGGGAAACTGATCCACCGGAGCCTGAGCAAAGAGCTCCCCTGGAAGCACAGGTTAGGGTGAGCCTGGAGCCCCCTTCCCGCCTGACATTTCTATCAAACCACTGCGGCCTTTTTCCTGAAAGGCAGCGAGGCAAACCTTACTCCAGGGTTCAAATCAAATCCATTCTGATGGACGAGAGAACACAGACCTATAACCAAGCAAAGGTTTAAGTCAGGAGTGGCCTGCAAGTCAGATACAGCCTAAGGTTAATAGTCTTGATTTAACTGCCAAACTCTTCAAAATCAAATTACGTGCAAAATCATCCCGATTTCTGGTCTTCCCTGACAACCCAAACCTCTAGCGACGCTGGGACTCCATTCGCACAGGAGAGCCAGGCTGGAGCCCACCTGCCTGCACCGGAGGGCCCTGGTCCAGGTCCAGCACCACCTCAGAAAAGGCCTGGAACCCGAGGCAGGACTGCAGAGGAGCCGCAGGACCCAGTGAAAGGGGCTTGGGGGGCCACAGAAGAACCGAAGCAGGGACGCCTGGGTGGCTCAGTCGGTTAAGCGGCTGCCCTCGGCTCTGATCATGATCCCAGGGTCCCAGGATCAAGCCCCGCATTGGGCTCCTTTCTCAGCGGGGAGCCTGCTTCTCCTCTGCCTGCCTCTTCCCTTGCTTGTGCTTTCTCTCTCTCTTTCTCTGACAAATAAATAAAATATTAACAAGAAGAAGGATCTGAAGCAGCTGAGACAGGGCAAGAGGACCACCGGTTTTAAAAGGAGCCACTGCCAAACGCATCCCTTGTCACTCCGGCACTCTAGGCCCCGGTGCGGTGCCCACCTTTGGGGGCATTCTGAACTCCTGTCGCTTCCACAGGTGCTGACCTCTGTCCGAGCTTCTGGTACTCGACCGAGGCTCCTCTACTCAGTGCTGGGGTTCACAGGCGACTGTAATCAAGGCTCAGCTGAATCCAAACTGGTGGCCCGCGAGTCTGTAGCTTCTTGGTAATTTCTCTGTGCCTCTCCCCCAGCTTGGCCCCTGGGGATCTAGTACTCACCTGGATGCCTTTGGCCTAGAGCAGTGATTCTCAACCAGTGGTGGTTTTGCCCCCGCCCCCGACCAGGGACATGGGACAATGTGCAGACACATTTTTGGTTTTCCACAGCTTGGGGGGGTGCTACTGGCATCTGGTAGGCAGAGGCCAGGGATGTTGCTACGAACTGAAATTTGACTTGACAGTCCCAACACTCCCCTGGCCCAAATGCCACTAGCCTTGGCTGAGAAGGAGTGCAGAGCGAGAGACAAGAGGACCCGGCAGGCCTGGCCCCGAGACGCAAGCACCCTAGGGCGGCTCCTGCAGGGGAGGCTCAGCTCTGAGCAGCCGCTGTTCCACTAGGCAGGCACCTTCAAGTCCGTTCCCAAGGCTCGCAGGAAACAGCTCTTGCCATCCCTTGTGAGATCACCTTGGACAGCCCGGAATTCTCTGGCCTAGTCACAGCAGCTGTCTTTTCAAACTCCTTTGCAGCCAATACCCAGCCAGCCCCATGTTCCAGAACGCGTCACTGCTCTGGGTCACCTCACAGTTCACAAAGCAGTTGGATAAATGTGTGCTCACTTCGTATTTCCAACAATCGTGTGAAGCAAGAGCTAATGTGATCCCCATTTCAAAAAGGAGGCCAAGGCACCAGCAGTCACGGGGCTCGCCAAGGGTCCCACGGCTCAGACACAAGAGACGCAGTTCTCAGAGGCAGAGATTTTGCCTGTGGCGCTTTACAGCCGGTCCCGCCCCGCCCGGGAGAATCTCTTACACGTTAGAAAAATAAATGACCGAACGCAGCAGCCCCCGACCGAGCAGCACCATGCCCGACCCGGCTCTGGGGGCTGGGGCTCTTTCAGGCCTCTACGGCCTCCACAGCTCACCCGGAGGCCCTGGGGGCACATGACTTCCAGACAGATTTCCCCTAAGGTGACATCTGCCAGCTGACCCCAACACAGCCCAGCTTGGCTTGTCCTTTCACCAAAGAAATAGCTGAGCAGGACAACTTCCAGCACTTTCAGTTCACGGGCGTGGTCAGTCTGGGGAGTTAACCATTCAGCTGATAAACAGAATTTCTGAGGAGGAAGCCTCGCTCAGCGGCACAGGGTTGTGCGTCTCCCCCTGGCCAAGCTGGTCTTAAAGGCAAACTCTGGGTCTTCCTGAGACCAACTTGTCTGTCTCCTCTTCCTGGATTCCAAAATTAGTATGTTCTTAAGGATGCCCCCACCCAAGACAGGTGTATGACGGGAAATGCACCCTTCTACACCGGAGACCGGGCTTTCTACAATTAAAGGTGGGGGGGCTGGAGGCGGCTTAGAGGGCCGCTGGGCCTTTGATTTGGAGGCTCAGTTCCCGCAACCCGAGTGGACTCGCCAGGGCTGCCTCTCCGTTCACAGAGTAGGAGGCGCGGCATCTCAGCCCCACAAGGGCCTCCCTGGCCTTTACCTGAGGTCCTGTCCTCCAGCTTGATGAAGGCCACCTGCCCTTTTGCAGTGATCCGCAGCCGGCCACTCCATGATGGCTGGTCCAGCTGCCACTCCGCGGCCCTACGGGGACAAAAACCATTGAGCCTCTGCTAGGGGGTCCTGCTCCCTCACTCCAGGGCTGGGGACGGGAATGGGAAGGGCATGTGGGCTGCCTGCTCAGGACCAGAGGCTGCCAGACTTTCTCCAAAAAGGACCATCCCATCTCTGTCACAACTACCCACTCTGCTGTTGTAGGGTGACAGCAGTGATACAGAGTACAGGAGCATCTTGGTGCTTTATGTATTTTATCTGAACGTCTGCTGCGGCGTGTGACTATTTCAGCGCAACTCTCTGGACACGAAAAACCTGAATTTCATGTAATTTTCACATTAAGAGATATTCTTTTTGAATGTTCCCCAACTACTATTTAAAAATACAAAAACCAGGGGCGCCTGGGTGGCTCAGTGGGTTAAAGCCTCTGCCTTCGGCTCAGGTCATGATCCCAGAGTCCTGGGATCGAGCCCCGCGTCGGGCTCTTTGCTCGGCGGAGAGCCTGCTTCCCTTCCTCTTTCTGCCTGCCTCTCTGCCTACTTGTGATCTGTCAAATAAATAAATAAAATCTTAAAAAAATATATACATATATATATAAACCATCCTTAGCTTGTGAGACATACAAAAACACAGTGGGTCGCAGTTTGCCGGCCCCAGTTCTAGACTACAGAGATTTTTCTCAGAAGCAGGACTTCCAGTTTTCTTTTGGTAAAAGCAGCAGCTCCTGGGCCTGCTGTTTAAGACACTGCCAGGCTGCAGTGGCGAGAGTGACCATCTGGGACCAGTGAGACAATCTTCGAGGAAAAGCAGAGAGCGAGCAATCATTAGCAGAAAGAGAAAAAGAGAGCAACTATACACCTGAGAAAAGTGAATCCAGGAAATTTAACCCCAAAGGTGTTCCAGGCCAAAAGAACCCCCAGGAAACCGTGGACCTATCACAATAGCTTCTTTGGGGACTTTTAAAGTAGTAACTTCACATTTTACTTCTAAGAAGCAATTCAGTAAAATCCCCAAATAGCAAGAACTTTGGGTGTTTTCAAAGGCTTTTCCTGGAAGTCCCTAAGCAATATCATTAACTACAGACACAGGTCTTTTTGAGGACCACACAAATGCAGACTC
The DNA here is from genome assembly GCF_002288905.1 of Enhydra lutris kenyoni. Lineage (NCBI taxonomy): Eukaryota > Metazoa > Chordata > Mammalia > Carnivora > Mustelidae > Enhydra > Enhydra lutris. The sequence goes on from NW_019154122.1 coordinate 8,097,464, forward strand.
TCGATTCACAAGTCAGCTGACTCGGTTTCAGTTCCTCCTACTCGGGCAACACAGGCCTCAGATCCAAGCTAACACGAGCTCTCAGCGTGAAGGGCAGGGGCTGCCAGCTTTCTCTACGCCAAACCAGCCAGCCGGACACTTGGGAACCTCACTCTTGCAGGGACCGGGAGGGACAAAACCCATCCTACTGAAGGGGATCAGAGTAGGCTGACCATCCTGGGTTTGGTGTCCCATCTCCAGTTTGATAACAGAAAGCAGATGTGTTTTTGTAACGGCTTCTCTTGTTGCTTTCAAACTACTTTCAGGTTACACCACAGATGTCACAGGTGTTCAAAAAAGTAATCTGTTGTCTAGAAAATCAGCCAGGAGTCTGTGTTAACACACCTGGAAAGCAACAAGAAGCCAGAAATGTGGCCACTCCACCATCCTTGCGATGCAGGCCAGTTCTGTATTTCCAAACCACGGAGACAAAAACATGGCCTTCAAAAGCGACTCCACCCCCACTCCAGGGGCACAAAATAGCCACAGACCAGGTTGTCTGTAACAGGTACATCTCTCCCCACCCCACCCCCACCTTTTCACAGGTAATGCATAGGCTTGGTAACAAAATGCAAACAGTACCAAAAAAGCGTAGGGCGAAAGGAAGTCTCCTTCGAACTCCCACTGCCCTCCCGTAGCGCCCTTTCCTGTGTTCCCTTCCAGACCCTACAAGCATCTGTCTATCCGTCTCGGGTGAACATTTCACCGGAGAAGCGCGAAGCACTCCTCCCAACCGTCACCAGCTGGGATAAGGACTAAGGTTCGTGCGAAGGGAGCTGGGCAGGGAGGGGTCCCCGGGCTCTGGCCATCCGCCTACAGCTCCCTCGGACGAGTCCTTTTGGCCGGTTCTGAGCTGTTTTCCTTCCGCTGGGGATTTCCGCCCGTGATAGGACCCCCCCCCCACCCCTTCAGGCTTTTCAAGGTTCCCCTCAAGGCCACCAGTTAGGGCTGAAAGAAAAGGACTTGTGACACCACCTCCCCGAACCACACTTAGGGTACCGGCTAGACACGGCTCCAAAGCCCTCCCCGCGCTGGAAGCCCCGTGCGCCGGACTGACACAGCCCCAAGTCTGGGTCTCCCTCCTCGCTCTGGCCTCGAGCTGGGAGAAGCCCCCGCATTACCTCCCGCCTCTCCCCTAAACCGGCCGGAGCGGTCCTCGGCTCCCATGGTGGGCGTGTCGGGCGGCGGGGAAGCGGTTAAATCAGGGTTAGCCTGGCCCGGCGGCAAGCGGTCACCTGTAACCACGGTTGGTGGCTCGCGGCGGGATGCGGTAGACGTGGACCTCCGGCTTGACACAGAGGACCGACTCATACTCTCCCTCCTCCATCTCGACACCCGGAGCCCACCGGACTTCCGGCTCCTTCCCAGCCGCGGCGCCGGAAGCAGCTCGACTCTACGACCCGGCTCAGGCTAGAGCGGCAGCTTGCGGGCTTCAGCACGTCCGTCTCCCTCCCGCCCTCTGCTGGCGACTCTGGCTCAAGACACGCGGCGGACGGATCCTGGAGCCATGCGCTGAGGGACAAGAGGTTTTAGGGGCTTTGGGCTCGTACGAGGCCTTATGTGCAGCAGAGAAAACTTCAGTGCCGACCCCGCTGCAGTCCGTTGTCTGGCTGTGGGTCATCCCCATCCCCTCAGCACTTACACCTGCATCCCAGCTGGCTGAAACTCAGCTGTATCTGCCTACGCAGCTCACCCTGAAGCCAATATGGCCTCCAGCCTCTACTTCCCTGGGCTCTTCCTGAACGTCCTGCCTTCTCCTGACTCTAGAAACCTCCACGGAGGCTCTTCCTCCTAGAGAGAGGCTAACCTGACCCACCGCTACGTGGGGCGCCACCCTTATCCTCACCCACCACGTGCCCAGTGTGACGTCCACTCGACAAAGATTAAAGTCTACTAACGTAAGTCTCGAAGAAAGACTCCCAGTCCTCATGGATTTCTCACAGAATGTCGTAGGGGATACATTTTATCCTACCATAATCAAGTTCTCAAAATCCCTTCTCCTCGGGGCGCCTGGGTGGCTCAGTGGGTTAAAGCCTCTGCCTTCCGCTCAGGTCATGATCCCAGGGTACTGGGATCGAGCCCCGCATCGAGCCCCGCATTGGGCTCTGCATCTCTGCTCAGCAGGGAGCCTGCTTCCCCCTCTCTGCCTGCTTGTGATCTCTGTCTGTCAAATAAATAAATAAAATCATTAAAAAAAAAAAAAAACCCCGGGGCGCCTGGGTGGCTCAGTGGGTTAAAGCCTCTGCCTTCAGCTCAGGTCATGATCTCAGGGTCCTGGGATCGAGTCCCACATCGGGCTCTGTGCTCAGCAGGGAGCCTGCTTCCTCCTCTCTCTGCCTTCCTCTCTGCCTACTTCTGATCTGTCTCTGTCAAAGAAATAAATAAAATCTTAAAAAAAAAAAAAATCCCTTCTTCTCCGGTGCCATCCCTCATTTGTTCCACGACTGTTTACTAAGCGATTGTGCTGATCCCGGCTTCGCTTCACTGAATGCTCTCACACGTGCCCCACCCACACATCCCCCGCTCCGCTCTCTCGTACTCACTCTGTATAAGTTCTTTATTACAGAATTAATCTAATTTCTTAAAAGATCTTTTTTTTTTAATTGTGGTAAAATATACATAGCCTATACTTTATGGCTTTAACCATTTTTAAGTGTGCAATTCAGTGGAATTAAGTACATGCACAATATTGCATAACTATCACCACCATTTCCAGAATTTTTTCACCTTCCCCAACAGAAATTCTATACCCATTAAGCAATAACACCCCATTTCCCCCTAGCCCCAAGCCCCAGGTAACCTCTGTTCTGCTTTCTGTGTCTATGAAATTGCCTATTCTAGAAATCTCATGTAAGTGGAGTCGTACGGTATCTGTCCTTTGAATCTGGCTAATCTCACTTTGTATAATGTTTTCAAGGTTCCTCCCTGTCCTAGCATCTAACAGAATTTCATTTTTTCTGACAGCTGTGGGGGCAGTCCCCACTTTGTTTACCCACTCCTCTGTTGATGGACATTTGGGTTCTTTCCATCTTTTGGTTACTGTGAAGAATGCCACTAAGTTTGAGTCCCCATTTTCAGTTCTCTCGAGTATTAATCTAGAAGTGGATTTACTGGGCCATATGGTAATTTTGTTTTAAGATTTTATTTATTTGACAGAAATACATAGCGAGAGAGGGAACACAAGCAGAGGCATGGGAGAGGGAGAAGCAGCCTTCCCGCTGAGCAGGGAGTCTGATGTGGGGCTCGATCCCAGGACCCTGAGATCATGACCTGAGCCGAAGGCAGACACTTAACGCCTGAGCCACCCCCGTGCCCACCAAATGGTAATTTTATGTTTAGCTTTTTGAGGAACCACCAAACTGTTTTCCTTAGTGGCTGTGCCATGTTAGGTTTGCACCAGCTCTGAACAAGGGTTCCGGTTTTTTCACATCTTCAACAATATTTATTTTCCATTTCTTCGATCACAGCCATCCTGGTGGGTGTGAAGTTAACTTTCCTTTATGTGAATTGCTTTAACCTCTAATTTCAACTTTGCTCATTATCGTGATTCTCTACAACAGAGAAGAAATTGAGAAATGACCCAGAAAATGAGATTTCTTCTTCCCTCTTCTTTGATCCTGTCTCTCATCATCCTAAAGTCCTGGAGTGCCAAAGACAGAACTCCCCTTTGAAGGTGGAAGGGGAAAGATATCAAGAGGGGCAGGGAAGGTGCACTCCCACTTGCATTCCTGCTCTCCCACCAGACCATGAGCTTCTATTTTTTTAAAGATTTTATTTATTTATTAGAAAGAGAGAGGCAGAGAGAGAGAAAGAGAGAGAGCACACGAGTGGGGGTGAGGGGCAGAGTGAGAGGGAAAAAGCAGACACCCCACTGAGCAGGGAACCCTACATGGGGCTCAATCCCAGGACCTTAAGATCATGACCTGAGCTGAAGGCAGCCACTTAACCAAATGAGCCATCCAGTGGCCCCAGACTGTGAGCTTCCTGAATGCAGGACCCTGTCCCCTCCCATCTGTGGGACCCTGTATTCAGCCACATAGGTTTGGGCACAGAGACAGTGCTCGGAGAATGAATGAGTAAATGTGTGTGTGTTCCCTTGGCTACATCCCAAAAGCAAGTGGCAATTTGGGGATGGGCCGCTGCGTTTTCTCTTTCACACTCTGACCCCTTTCATCAATACTCACTGAACAATGGAGGGGCAGAGAGGGTAGCCAAGGAGTAAATCACCTGGACTCATTTAGAGAACTTCCAGTGGGGAAAGTATCTATGACCGGCTCTCGAGAGCCGAACTTTGGGGTGGTGTCCACAGTCACCACCAAACTCCATCATGTCCACTCTGGAAGCCAAGCAGCGTGTACACAGTAGCAGTCTGGCCTCGCCACGTGGCTGCCGCAGGTAAGACGACTTCCCCTCATGAACCTCGGAGGAAATCATCACTCCATGCCCAGGGGCAGCCTGGCCTTCCGGTGTGTCAAAACACTGGCAGGTCAGTTCTGTGTGATCCATGCGGCGTAATACAGCGTCCCTGGGAGGAGCCAACCCAGCTCCTGCTTTCATTGAACGTACAAACCAGAGGACACAGCGAGGGAAAGAGTACTTTAGGATGCACAGTGGGAAGGGCTAGGACAGAGGAATTCCCGACAGTTGTGGGTGCCAAGAGGAGAGAGACCCAACTTAGCCTGGGGCCGTCAGGGAAGGCTCTCCGGAAGAGGTTACAGCAGCGACATAATAATCCCTGTGAGGTAGGCAGGGCAAAGCTTGTTATCTCCATTGTGCAAGGGAGGGCACTGAAACTGCGACAAGTCCCAGGGAAACCACACTGTCCTGCAGTTGGAGGTCAGACAGTCCCTGGACTTTTTCTCAAACCCATAGCTGGACATTGCCCAAAATGCACCCCTAGACCTCTCTGGTGAGACCAACTGGATCTACCATCTACTCCCAGGTTAATTACATTATTTACCCAACGAAGTCAATTCAACCCAACAGGCAGAGTATAGGCTCAGAGAGAACCCATCCCAAGCATGAGGAGGTGAACAGGGAAGCAAAGTCTTGCGGATTCATCTAGCTGCTTTCAGGTAGGTCCAGGGCCAGGGTGGGGGTTTGGTGTGGACAGCTGTCCTTGGTGGCTTCCTGGAATATATATCATAGGTCACTTATTATTTTTTTTCTGCTGCGTTTTTCTTCCATCATAGACATTTCTTTTTTTTTTTTTAAGATTTTATTTATTTATTTGACAGAGAAAGAGAGAGAAATCACAAGTAGGCAGAGAGGCAGGCAGAGAGTGAGTGGGAAGCAGGCTCCCTGCCAAGCAGAGAGCCCAACACAGGGCTCCATCCCAGGACTCTGAGACCACAACCCGAGCTGAAGGCAGAGGCTTAACTCACTGAGCTACCCAGGCACCCCCATCAGAGACATTTCTAAGAGAAATCCCCCCATTCCTCAGAACGGGAAACCACTTATAAAAGGACACTCAGTAACAAAACAATCTTGAAAAAGAATGAAATTGGAGGGACGCCTGGGTGGCTCAGTTGGTTGAGCAGCTGCCTTCGGCTCAGGTCATGATCCCGGCGTCCTGGGATCGAGTCCCGCATCGGGCTCCTTGCTCGTCGGGGAGCCTGCTTCTCCCTCTGCCTCTGCCTGCCATTCTGTCTGTCTGTGCTCGCTCTCTCTCCCTCTCTCTCTCTGACAAATAAATAAATAAAATCTTAAAAAAAAAAAAAAGAATGAAATTGGAGAACTCCTACTTCCTGGTTTCAACACTTACTACAAAACTAGTAGAGTATAGTAGAATACTGAAATAAGGTTAAATGTATAGATTAATGGAATAGAATTCAGGATCCAGAAATAAACCCTCACATGGACTTTCCAGAAGTGTGCCAAAACAATTCAATAGAGAAACCATGGTCTTTTCAACAAATGGTGCTGAGATGTCCACATGCAGAAGAATGAAGTTGGATCCCTACTTCACACCATATACAAAATGAATTAAAAATGGATCCTAGTTTTATTTTTTTATTTTTTTTTTAAATATTTTATTTACTTGACAGAGAGAGATCACAAGTAGACAGAGAGGCAGGCAGAGAGAGAGAGAGAGGGAAGCAGGCTCCCTGCTGAGCAGAGAGCCCGACGCGGGACTCGATCCCAGGACCCTGAGATCATGACCTGAGCCGAAGGCAGCGGCTTAACCCACTGAGCCACCCAGGCGCCCCTGGATCCTAGTTTTAGTGTAAGAGCTAAAACTCAGAACTTTTAGAAGAAAACCTAGCCTTTAGAAGAAAACCTAAGAACTTTTAGAAGAAGACCTAAATCTTCATGACGTTGGATTTATGTTCTAATAAATAATTATCTAATGTATTCTCAGAAATGACTTTAAAAGCACAAGTAACAAAAGAAAAAATAGATAAATAAGACTTCAACAAAACTTAAAACTTTGTGCTTCAAAGGACAAAAAAGTGAAAATACAAGCACATCATGTGAGAAAATTTTGCAAATTATTTATCTGGCAAGGGACTCACACCTAGTAAGATTTACATCTATATAAAGAACTCTTACCATTCAACAGTAAAAAGACAACCCAGTTTATACATGAACAATGGACTCTAGTAGACATTTTCCCAAAGAAGCTATATGAATAGCCAGTAAGCACATAGAAAGATGCTCCATCGTGGGGCACCAGACTGGCTCAGTCAGTACAGCACACAACTCCTGATCTCTTGGAGTTGCCAGTTCAAGCTCTATGTTGGGCATAGAGATTACTTTAAAATATGTATTTATTTCTGAAGATTTATTTATTTTATTTGAGTGAGAGAGAAGCTGAGTGTGGGTGGCAGGGGGAAGCAGAGAGAGTCTCAAGGAGACTCCGCACTGAGTCTGGGGATGGGTGGGGGGGCTTGATCTCATGACCCTGAGATCATGACCCAAGCCAAAACTTTTGGTTTTGGACGCCCAGTGGACTGCACCACCCAGGAGCCCCCCCAAAAAAATCTTAAAAAAAAAATGAATAAAGAAAGAAAGATGCTCCAATTCATCAGCCATCAGGGAGATGCCAATCAAAACTGCAATGAGATACCACTTCATACCCACACCCACTAGGATGCCTAGAATTTAAAAAGGTCGATAATAACAAGTGTTGGTCAGGATGTAGGAAAGTTGGAACCCTCACGTACTGCATCTGGGAATGGAAAATGACACAGCTCCCTTGGAAAAGAGTCTGGCAATTACCCGAGACTAAACATAGAGTTAGCGTATGACCCAGCAATTACTCTCCTCGATATATAGTCAAGAGAAATGAGAACATATAATGCAAAAATCTGTACATGAATGTTTATAGCAGTATTATTCCTGATACCCCAGAAGTAGAAACATGCAGATGTCTATTAACCAATGAATGAATATAAACATGTAGTATGTTGGCTCTAAAAGGAAATGATGGGTGTAGGCTACAATGTGGGTGAATCTTGACATTCTGCTGAGTGAAGAAGCCGGTGACCGAGGACTACATATCACATGATTCTATTTATGTGAAATGTCTGGAATGGGTAAACCTAAAAGGCAGAGAGTAGATTACTGATTGCCTAGGGCTGGGGGTTGCTTGGGAGGATGGAGGTGATGGCTATGGGGTAGTGAGGTTTCTATTTAGGATGATAAAAATGTTCTAATATTGGGTGATGGTCAAACAATTCTGTGACTGTATTTTTTTTTTTTTTTACTTTTTAAAATTTTATTAATTATTTTTATTAGCATATAATGTGTTATTTGCCCCTGGGGTACAGGTCTGTGAATCGTTAGGCTTACACACTTCACAGCACTCACCATTTCACATACCCTCCCCAATGTCAATTCTGTGACTATTAAATGCCACTGAATTGTACACTATTTGAGAGAGAAAGAGCATGAGCAGGGTGAGGGCAGGCAGAGGGAGAAGGAGACTCCCCTCTGAGCAGGGAGCCCAACATAGGGCTCAATCCCAGGAACCCCAACATCATGACCAGATGCTTAACCAACTGACCCACCCAGGTGCCCCTGAATTATACACTTTAAATGGGAGAATAGTATGGTATGTGAATTAAATTTCAATAAAGCTGTGAACAAAAAGAAAAGACACCAAGTGCTCCAAAAGGAGAATATCGTCCATTCATCCATATGTACCAGCCACCCCCCTCAAGTCTGTCCTCAGATTCCACGCCCTTCTATTAGGGTTGGGACATCCCTTGTTCAGATGCTCACAGAGTTCATAAGTTTCAGATGGGGATGGAGAGGGCGCTGGATCTCTTCTGGAAACTCTGCTCCCTTAAAATTTCAGCTTGTGGAATATTGGGGACTGAAGATTCTGAGGTGGAGATAGTGGACAATGGGGGGCGTGTTTGAGGGGGTCTGAAGGGGATTCCTCCAGATGGGTCATCCACCCCTGGGGCAGGAAGCCCTGGAGGAAAGGGGAATGCACAGGGAGTCCTCATGGGAGAGAGACAGGAAGAGAGAGGAACTCCCCAGGGAGAGGGAGGAACTTTGTCACAGTGCTGACTTCCCTGTGCCAAGTGAAAGCCTAGACCCTTTGGGAGGTGGGCGCTGTGCCTGGGGTGGGCATCCTACAGGAGCGGAGATCTTGTTTGCATTGTGGGGTGCTGGTGTAGCTGCGGGAAGGACTGGAGGGGGGAGTGGGGATTTGGGTTCGTGGCTGATGAGGGCATCTCCTCTGTGCCCCTGGTAAATGGTGAGAGACTTCTGAACACCCAGTGTACCCTCAGGCCTTGTGCTGTGCCTATAGCTTGGGCACAGGTCCCTGAGACAGTTGTTAGTTGTGTAGGTAAATGAATGAGCAGCTTGGAGGCAAGATAATATGATGAGACGAGCAGGCTTGAGAGCCTCACAGTCCTGGGTCTGAATCCAGATCTCCTGCAGGCTAGCTGTGTTGTATTGGACAAGACATTGGGCTTCTCTGAGCTTTAGGGCTAAACCCACTGACCTCACAGGGGCTTAGGAGAATACCGCTTGCAAACGTGCCCAGCAAATAGAAGGTTCCTCCGTGTCTGTTGGCTGGCCTGCCATGATTTAGAGTGAAAACACAAGATCTCCACGACCCCACGGTCTCACGGAGGGGTAGGATTTACCCCCTAGAAACTTGCTAACAGTAAAATGGGGTCTGTGATGCACCCATAGAAATATGAGCCTCGGAGGAACTCAGAGGCTGGAGGGAGAGCTGGGGTGGCTGGAAGTTTGGAGAAGAGGTGGGAGGCTGAAGAAATGGGGGTGGGGGTTAGAGAGACAGAGAAGTGGGCTGCAGGTACAGAGGTGGGGGATCTGTGGGATTAGGATTGCGGGAGGCTGTCCAGGTTAAAAGAGCATGTTTGTGTAGGGGATGGTCATACAGCCTAATATGAAGTTGGACAGGAGAGGCAGGAGAGACACCAGGAAAGGCTTTAGAAAGGGATGTGTCCAGGGCAGAGGCAGCTGGGGGATGGGGGTGCTTTGGTGAACTACATATGCCATTGGAGTTCTTGGGGTTCTCAAGACCGATGTTTCCAACTTCTGTTCCTTAACCCCAAGAAGAACTTGGAGTTTTCATCTATAACAACAGCAACCATGACATTCTTGGGCACTCTTTAAAATGCGTGTCTGAAATGTATACTAAAGGCTCTGAGAAGTCCTGCAACACAGCCTATTCCTATTCCAACTCTGCTCTTTCCAAACACATTTGGTATCAGAATGTTTTTTTGCAGTGCCCCTCGTGGGACCAATATTAGGATCAAAGAGCACCCATTAGGCAATGCTGTGGTAGAAGAAAGTACGTGTGTTTTGGGATCCAATAGGCTATAGTTTAATTCCTGTTCTGTGACTCAGTTGGTGTCAGACCTTGGGCAAATCACTTTTCCTCCTTTTCCTCAGTGTCATTGTGAGAATTAGGAAGGATTTGTGGGTAAATTGGGTGTGGCCAGCTCTTCGGTTTTGATGCGTGCCCTTCAGAGCCTGACCCGGCCCTGACTCTTCCCTTCAGTCAGGCTCTCTATTACAGGTTCCACGTGGGCTGCTCAAACAGTGCTTAGATAATGAGCTTGATGGAACTTTGACTGGATTTCTCCTGTGGGACCACAGCAACTGATGCCTGTCCCTTGGTACCCCCATTGGCTGTGGCACAATGGACAAGAGAATGTACATGGAGGCAAGGATCAAGGCTCCTGGGGCCCAGCCAAGTCCTGACATGAGTGCCACCAGCAAGAGGACTGGTGCTGAGCCCACCATATCAGGAGTCAACCAGGTAGGGCCCTGCACCTCATGTTCTGACCCTGCTATTCCCAGCAGTCACCTTTCCCCTCCCCTGCCCAATCTTCCTCCCCAACTACTTTAATTAAGACTCAGTTACAAGTGATACAAAACCCAATTCAAACTGAATTAGGCAGAAATGAGAATATGTTAGTTTGAATAACTGACAAATCTATCAGAAGACTTCAGGTATGGCTGGATCAAGGTGCTAGATGAGTGTCCTTTGGTTCTGCCTTCCAACATGCCATTCCCTGGAAGACTCTCCCTGAAAGATGGCAAGGATTTCCCTGGCCACTCCAGACTTTAATCTTGTCATCTTACATCCTCTGGAATAGCGTCCCCAACAGGAAGAGAACCTCTTTGCAATAGTTAAAGTTTCTGGTACCACTGTCATTGGTCCACTGTCACATGCTTATCCCTGAATTAGTCACCATGGCAGAACACAGTGGCCTGGAGCTCTTGGTATAATGAAGTCAGAAGTGGTACTCAGTTGGCTCCACTGACCCCATGAGCTGCCCCCCCCACACACAAAATTTGGCTTCTTTTACCAGGATAAATGCTGGATGAGTAAAATAAGAATTCCTACTTACTCTACTATGCAAATTCCATAGCGTCCAGCCCCTTTCTAACCCTTATTCCCCCGGCAGCTGCTCCCGACCTCTAACCATGACCCTCCCCAGCCCCCAGCCTGCACCCTGAGCTTTTATCACACTTCTGAACCTCTTTCCATCCATCCTTCTAAGTGCCAAGTGGCACGAACTGAAGAGCACGAAGAAGGCCCTCCTTCCCATCTAGTTTCCCCAGAGCCAAAAATGTCCCCATAAAAAAAAGGTCAGCATTCTCATGAGTAAAGCATTGCCTTCTCCCTGTTGCTTTTGTTACAAATCATGGCTTCCCCTGGGGGCAGGGAGAGCACCTGAAGTTGTGTGTATGTTGGGGGTGGTCTTGGAAGGAGGTTGGGGAAGACATTCAGGGCTTCCTTTACCTCTACCCCTGATTTATTTTTTCAGTGAGCAAAGTCATGGATCTCAGTCCCATTACATAACCATCTGTATGACCTTGGGCAAGCCACTGCACCCCATTGAGCCCCCACTGTCATATGTGTGTCATAGTGAGGACCAACTGGGTTCAATCCCTGGAGGCACGGGCACAGGTCCTGCCTCCTGCAGTAGGTGACCTTGGTGTTGGCTTCCGGCACAGTCTTGCAGTAGAACAGTTATCGATTGATTGAGCCAGGCCTTCTGGAGTTTGCTGACTCAGGTGAGGCTCGCAGCTAGCCCTAAGTCACTGGCTCCATTAGGGACTGATAGACCAAGATGGACATCAAAACCCAGTTCTAGAGCCTGAGCTCTGAAGCAGCGGAAATTGAGGATGGCTTTCTTGGATCTTCTCAGGGTGTTGATGTCCCCCAGGGGGTCCTTTGAGGCTGACCTCAGGGAGTCCCCTCTCCTGAGGTCCTACTCTGGACTTCAGCTTTGTGCTAGAGCCATTAGCGCTGAATGACAGCCTCTGGGCTGGGCCAGGTCTTAATATGCAGCCACTCTCTCCAGGGGCCCCCTGTCTCCTCCTCCTCACCTCTCTCCAGTCAGACACAGGATCTCCCTGCCCCGAGGCCAGGACGATACCCAGGGAGAGGGAGGAACCCTCCAGAATGGGGACTTGTGGCCACCCTCGGGCCAGCGCCATGGACATCTCTGTTCCAGGTTGCAGTCCCAGATGCTGCAGGGATGGATGGTGGGAAGCAGCCCTCTTCAGCCTCAGGAGGGCCAGAAAAGGGACCTAGACACAGGGAATCCTCAGAGGAGGGTCCTCTGGAGCTCAGGACCCAGGAGCAGACATATCCGGCTGGACCAAGGTGAGCTGGGGACTTCTTAGAGAATGTCCAGGAGAGAACCCTGTGAGCCACCTGGGGGACAAGGATAATGTAGGACTCCCGGCCTAAGATAGAAGTGCTCTTGCTTCTCTCTCATGCAGCATAAATCATGCTACCTAATTACTCGTGGAACCTTTCATCTGCACTGCCTGACTAGACCACACACTTCTTTGATGTGTCCTGCTCAGCCTCAAATCCCTCATGCCTGGGACTGGGACTGGCACATAGTAGATGCTCAGTAAATATGTATTCACCGAATCAATGGAAGAATGAACAAAAGAGAGGGAAAACACACATTTATATGCATTATTGTTACTGTTTTCTAAATACTGTACACTTTTTTTTTTAAAAGATTTTGTTTATTTGACAGACAGAGATCACAAGTAGGCAGAGAGGCAGGCAGAGAGAGAGAGGAGGAAGCAGGCTCCCTGCAGTGCAGAGAGCCCGATGTGGGGCTTGATCCCAGGACCCCGGGATCATGACCTGAGCCGAAGGCAGAGGCTTTAACCCACTGAGCCACCCAGACGCCCCTACGGTACACTTTTAAACGTGTCTACAGGGGCGCCTGGGTGGCTCAGTGGGTTAAACCCTCTGCCTTCAGCTCGGGTCATGATCCCAGGGTCCTGGGATCGAGCCCCGCGTCGGGCTCTCTGCTTGGCAGGGAGCCTGCTTCCCTTCCTCTCTCTCTGCCTGCCTCTCTGCCTACTTGTGATCCCTGTCTGTCAAATAAATAAATAAAATCTTAAAAAAAAAAACGTGTCTACAGTGAGAGTAATCCTGTTTATTTATTTATTTATTTAAATTGAGTGATAGTAAAATTTATTGAGCAATAGTATGAAGTTTCGAAAAAGGAGAGGGCCCAAGAGCGTTGCCTTAATCTTTTTTTTATTTTTTATTTTTATTTATTTATTTTTAAGATTTTATTTTTAAGTAATCTTTATGTCCAGTCTGGGGCTTGAACTCATAACCCCGAGATCAAGAGTCACATGCTCCACCAACTGAGCCACCAAGGTACCCCTAAATAATTAGGCAAAGTTTTATGCAAGTTTTTTTCTCTGTCACGTCATTTTAAATATGAAAAAACTGGAAATGCCAGGATGCCTTAAATGCCCACAATAGAGGGATGGTAAAGTCAAGTATGTTTATTTATAAAATACAGAATTTTAGGGGTCCCTGGTGGGTTCAGTCGGTGGAGTGTGCAACTCTTGTTCTCAGGACTGTGAGTTCGAGCCCCACGTTGGGTGTAGAGATAACTTAAAAAATAAATAACTAAAATAAAATATGGAATTTTATACTTTCCCTTAAAAAGCATGTTTATGAAAACTTTTTTGGCAGGGAAAATTTAGGTTATAATTATCGAAAAAGGATTGCAAAACTATATATGAAATATGACTGTATTATGTAAAGTTGGGCAATTATTTGAAGATGATAATGACATAAATCCCCACGACAATCACATATACACACCCATAAGAAGCAGCCTGGGAGAAGTACTCCAGGACGTGAAAGTGGGATCTGAATGACATAGAGTCAAACCCTGAGCTGTCACCAGCAGCTTGATGACTATGGGCTCGAGTCTTCAGTCTCAACCTCTCCGTGCAACCTCTCTGATTTTGCTTTTTTTTTTTTTAAGATTTATTTATTTATTTGAGAGAGAGAGAGAGAGAGAGCGATTGAAAGCAGTGGGAGGGGCAGAGGGAAAGAATCTCAGGCAGGCTCCCTGCTGAGCGTGGAGCCTGACCATGACCCTGAGATCATGACCTGAGCCCAAATCAAGAGTCAGATGCTAACTGACTGAGCCAGCCAGGCGCTCCAAGATTTACTTATTTTCTATTCTTTTTTAAAGATTTTATTTATTTATTTGACAGACAGATCTCAAGTAGGCAGAGAGGCAGGCAGAGAGAGAGGGGGAAGCAGGCTCCCGGTTGAGCAGAGAGCCCGATGTGGCGCTCGATACCAGGACCCTGAGATCATGACCTGAGCCGAAGGCAGAGGCTTTAACCCACTGAGCCACCCAGGTGCTCCTCCAAGATTTATTTTTAAGTCATCTCTACACCCAGCATGGGGCTCGAACTCAAAACCCTGAGATCAAGAGTCACCACAAGGTGCTCCTGTTTTTTCTTTTTTTCTAAACAACAACAACAACAACAGTAATAATAATAATAAAATCCTAACTCCCCTAAACATTGACATCAAAGTGTTTGGGATTTGGAGAATTCACATCAGTCCTTCATTCATGCTCTCCAGCATTAAGGATGCACCTATGGTGTACACAGGTGCTCTGGGAACCACATAGGAGCCTAAGAATATAAAACTGTGGCCCAGTCCGGGAGCTGAGGTGTCGCTTTGCTGTTCTTCCCAGGAAGAAGCAGTCAACTCCGGACCCCCAGGAAGGGCCCAGGGAGCTGCAAGTAGGCCGGGGTCAAGCCAAGCCAGGAAGTGAGCTGGGGGTGCTGCCTTCCAGGGTCCCTGCCACACAGGAAGGGAAGGAGACCGAGGACCAGCCGGGGAGACAGCAGAACCCAGGGACGGCGAAGGGTCAGGCCCTTCAGAGCCACCAGGTAATGTCCATGGAGACGTGGGGAGGAGGGTACAGAATGACTGCCCCACAGGGAAGACGAAGGAGCTTCCCCCATGCCCCACATTTTGGTACACTTGTGTCTACTTCTCTCCATTCCCTGGAGATGTCAAGTGTCCCGTCTCTGTGGGTCACTGGGATATTCTGGATATTCTTAATTGCAAGACTGTGTAACCTGTTTCCAGAGTGGCCCCACGGTATGTCAACGGATGCTGGAGGTGGTGGTGAGTGGAGGGGATCTGTTTACAAGAAAAATAGGGACATGCTGGATGTAACCACACTCAGTGGTTTTCTTTATGCTAGGATATCCTAGAAGCTGTTTCTTAGCCGCTGAGTGTTGTGGGACTTTGCAAGAGGTGGTTAGAGTTTGGTGCCTTTTTTAAGTTATTTGTCTACAAAATATCTTTTCATTTATTTTCATTTTAGGATTAATTCTTTTAAAGCTTCAGTGAGGTATCAGGAGTCTAGGTGGCTCAGTTAGCTAAGCATACAGCTCTTGGTTTCAGCTCAGGTCATGATCTCGGGGTCCTGGGATCAAGCCCTGCATCGGGCTCTGTGCTCAGAGCAGAGTCTGTTTGTCCCTCTTCCTCTCCATCCCATGCATGCTCTCTGTCTCAAATAAATAAATACAATCTTTAAAAAAAAGAGCTTCAGGGGTGCCTGGGTGGCTCAGTCCTTAAGCGTCTGCCTTCGGCTCAGGTTGTGATCCCAGGGTCCTGGGATGGAGCCCCACCTCAGGCTCCCCGCTGCTTCTCTCTCTCCCACTCCCCCTGCTTGTATTCTCTCTCTTGCTGTGTCTCACTCCCTCTGTGTCAAATAAATAAAATCTTAAAATAATTAAATAATAAATAAATGGCAAGCTTCAGTGATGTTTTGGACGCACATCGTCACCCCTGAAGCCGTCACCACCATCAAGAAAATAAACGTAGGGGTGCCTGGGTGGCTCAGTGGGTTAAAGCCTCTGCCTTCAGCTCAGGTCATGATCCTAGGGTCCTGGGATCGAGCCCCGCATCGGGCTCTCTCCTCGGCAGGGAGCCTGCTTCCTCCTCTCTCTCTGTCTGCCTCTCTGCCTACTTGTGATCTGTCAAATAAATAAATAAAATCTTTAAAAAAATGAAAAACACATTAAAAAATTTAAAAAATAAACGTATTTGTCACCCCCCCACCAAGTTTCCTCATGCCCCTTGTCATCCCTCCTCCCACCCACCCCCATCCCCAGGCCACCTCTAATCCACACTTGTTGCTACAGATTTGTTTGTAGTTCCTGGAATTTTACACAAACGGAAGGGGACAGGGTACATTTCTTCTGCCCAACTGCTTTCCCTCAGCACGATTATTTTGAGATTCACGCAAGCTCTTGTCTCAAAACATCCTCCTTTTTGACACGGAGTGATAGTCCAGGCCGCTGCACACATACACCTCCGTGTCTTCATCCTTTCACCTACCCATGGCCATATGGTTCCTTCTCAATTTTTGATTCTGAAAAAAACAAAAACAAAAACCAACTTCTGCAAATATTCGTGTCCGCAGGAGCAAAGGCTTTCATTGCTCTGGAGCAAATACCCCCTCAGCATAGAAGGGATCCTATGGTAGGTATATATGGCACTTACTGAGAAAATGCCAAAGTCTTCTCCAAAGCGGTTGTGCCATTTTCCAACCCCAGCAGAGGTATGAGAATTCCAGCTGAGCCACACCCTCCCCGACACTTGGTAGGGCCAGTCCTTAATTTTAAGTGTTCTAATAGGTGTCTAGTGGACTGTCATTGTGGCCTTAATTTTCCTTTTTTTACGTTTTTCTTTTTCTTCTTCTTCTTTTTTTTTTTTTGGACACAAAGAGCACAAGTGGGCAGAACAGCAGGCAGAGGGAGAGGGCTCCATCCCAGGACACTGGGATCGTGAACTGAGCCGAAGGCAGCTGCTTAGCCAACTGAGCCACCCAGGAGCCCCTAATTTTCCTGATGACAAATGATGTTGAGCATTTTTTTAAAAAAAATTTTGTATTTATTTGAGAGAGAAAGAACGAGAGGGAGGAGGGGCAGAGGAGGAGGGAAAGGCAGACTCCCCAGTAAGTGCAGGGAGCCCAAGAGGGGCTCGATCCCAGGACCCTGAGATCATGACTGGAGCCAAAGTCAGACACCCAACTGAATGAGCCACCCAGGCCGCCCCAATGTTGAACATTTTTTAATGTGCTTATAGGTCATTTGCATATCTTTTTTGGAGAAATGTCTATTCAAATACTTTGCCCATTGTTTTAATTGGATTGGTTATTTTATGGTTAAGTTGTAGGAGTTCTTTATATATTCTGGATACTAGTCTCTTATGAGATATAGGATTTACACACATTTTTTTTCTACCACTTTATGGATCATCTTTTTACTTTCTGCCTTTTAAAAAAAAATCAAGTTCTTTGCTTTCTTATTATTGAGTTTGGAAGTCCTTAGATATTCTGAATACAAATCCTTTATAAGATGTGATTGGTGAATGCTCTCCCCCAGGCTGTGCCTTGTCTTTTCCATTCTCTTAACAGAGATTTTCAAAGAACAGAAGTTCTGAATTTTGATAAGGCCTAATTTATCAATCTTTTCTTTAGGGCTCGAGTTTCTGATGTTATTTCTTGCACATCTTTGCTTAACCCAAGATCACGTCAGATTTTCTCCTATGTTTTCTTCAAGAAGTTTTATAATTTTAGGCTTAATATTTTTTAAAAAGATTTTATTTATTTATTTGACAGAGAGAGAGAGAGAGAGAGCACGAGGAAGGGGAGTGGCAGGCAGAGGGAGAGGGAGAAGCATAGATCTCTTATAGATCAGAGGGAGCCCGATGTGGGGCTCGATCCCAGGACCTCGGGATCATGATCTGAGCCGAAGGCAGACCCTCAACCCACTGAGCCCAGGCGCCCTAATATTTAAATTTATGATCCATCTTGAGTTAATTTTTGTGCACGGCATGTTGGATCGTGGTTTGGTTTTTGGCCTGTGGCCATCCAACCATTCTAGCGCCATTTGTTGAAGACTCCCCTTTCCCTACGCACCTTTGCTGCAAATCAGTTGAGCTCTGTGTAAGTCGATTTCTGGGTTCTTTGTTCCACTCATCTAATTATCTTTATTCCAATACCACCCTGTCCTGATCATAAGTCACTTTACAGTAAGTCTTGAAATCAGTTAACATACCCCTTTTTTAGGGAGCGTACAAGAAGGATTCTTGTACTTTGAACATTCCTTGGGAAATACCAAGGAGTTTGGGATTTAAAGGGAACCATCTCAGTTCCTCCAGGATCCCCTTCTGTGCCACAGAGAAGCATGGACCATGACTTTGGGTAGGCTGTGACTCCTGTGGGCTTCAGTGTCCTCATCCCTGAAAATGAGGCTTTGCTACTTCTAGGGGTGCTGAGAGCACTCAGTGAGAGAACACTCGCAGTGTCTGGATCACAGTAAGCCTGGGATGACCGGCTTCCAGGCCAGCGTTGAGGGTCACCTGGGAGCCAGGCTCAGGCTGCTCATTTTGGTGTCTTGTCCTCGGCAGGGCCAGGAGTGTCAGCCCATCCCAGGTCACCAGGCAACTCATGGGGCAGACATAGTGCAGCCAGTGGGAACTTCTTGCACCTTGGACAGCTGTGGGCGGCCACGGGGAGACAAGCTCTCCAAGGAGTTGGACACCCCCCACATCAGGCCACAGGAGGACATTTCCCAGGAGGCAGTGCCCCTGATACCCTTGGCAAGTCCAGAGGAAAAGACGGCCAACTCCTTCCCACCATCCACGCCAGAACCTGACCCACCCACAGGAAGGTAAGCCATCCTCTGATGCCCTCCCCTACCTGACCCCCTGACCCAACAAGATCACACTTCTGTTAAGTTACAGGTGAGGTGAATTTTAGCTCCTGACCTGATGTGGGACCTTGGGCAAGCCATGCCCCTCTGGGCCTCAGTTTCCCCATCTGTAGGATACTTCTAACACCAGAATTCTTTGTTCTGCAAACCTGTACTTTAAGAGCCTTGTCCCAACATGGGGATGTGAGGGAATGAGGGGTCCCTCTGAGATTATGCAGCTAGAGAGATGAGGCTGGGGTAGTGGGTGTGAGTGTCCTGGGGGCTGAGGGAAGGTCAGTGCAGAGGATGAGCCTTGCACTGAGCCGCTCTGCCACCCCAGGGTCTCTTCCTTGTTTAGGGTCAAGGCTGTGGAGACCCAACCAGCAACAGGGCCTGTTCCTGCACTGGTAAGTAGAGCCGGAGTTGGGGTGGGGAGGGCACCTGCCGGGAATCAGGAGGAGGAAGGAGACAGAGGAGGGACTGGGCTGGTATCTGGAATCCAACTGGGGAAGGTGTGAGTGAGCCTGTGTGTCTGTGTGAGTGTGCACACGGATGTGCACACGGATGTGTGTTTGCATGTGTGCGTGCACACGTGTGTGCATCTTGGGCGGGGGACAAAGGATGCCCTTAGACTCTGGAGCTTGGAAACAGGAGCAGAACCCTTGGCTGGTAGCTGGTAGCTGATGGGGTTTGTCAGGGGAGGTTTTTTTTTTTTTTTAAGGTATTTATTTATTTATTTATTTGACAGACAGAGATCACAAGTAGGCAGAGAGGCAGGCAGAGAGAGGAAGGGAAGCAGGCTCCCTGCTGAGCAGAGAGCTCAATACCGGGCTTGGTTCCAGGACCAAGGTCAGGGACCTGGGATCAGACCCTGAACCGAAGGCAGAGGCTTTAACCCACTGAGCCACCTAGGTGCCCCTGGGGGTGATTTTAGTTGGACGAAAGGTAATATAGCATGTTTCTGCTGATGGACAAAATAGAGCTGGTGCTTTAGGGACAAAAGCTGCATCACATGTGGGACAAAGGGCTGGGCAGGGGTGTGCACGCTGGAGGTGGGCTGGGGATGACCCGTCCCTGTCATAGGAGGGACAGAAGCAGGAGATGGCTAGATTTGTCGGATGAATGAGTGGGCGTTTATTTTTTATTTTTTTTTAAAGATTTTATTTATTTATTTGACAGAGAGAGATCACAAGTTGGCAGAGGCAGGCAGAGAGAGAGAGAGAGGAGGAAGCAGGCTCCCCATTGAGCAGAAAGCCTGATGCGGGGCTCGATTCCAGAACCCTGGGATCATGACCTGAGCCTAAGGCAGAGGCTTTAACCCACCGAGCCACCCAGGCGCCCCAATGAGTGGGCGTTTATTAAGTGCCTGCCATGTGTCGTCCCTGGGTAGTCATGGATAAAGGAGGCAGACAAGGTCCTGCTCATATGAAGCTTACCTTCTGGTCAGGTCGGCAAACAACAGGTCATTGACAAGACCACTGAGGCTGTGCTGATCCCAGGGACAGAAATAAATGAAAGGTTGGGCAGGGAGTGACTTACTCAAGCCCCCCAGGCTCACAGTGCTGGAAGCAGGGGGATCCAAGGTCAAGTGCAGGGAGGAGCCTCGTGGGGTGCATAGGAGATTTGGAGGGCTTCGTCCAGGGGCCCAGAGAGAAAGAGCACTGAGAGGTTGCCCTGGAGGGTGAAGGGCAGGAGAAGCTCTGTAGGACAGTCTGGCTGGATTCCCTCTCCTGTGCTGTCCCCAGGAGGTGAGGGGCACTGGAGAGAGGAGGGATCTGGACCCTGTGCAGAAGCAGCCTCGGGAGCCCACGGTGGCTGTCGGGGCCCAGAACCTTGGGAGCCTTCGGCAGGGCTTCATGAAGTGCTTGCTGGAGGTGGAGGAGGAGGAGGTCACACATCGGAGGGCTGCCAAGGCCCGGGCCCTGCCAAACCGGAAGTCCCCCAGGACCCTGACCCCCGTGCCCTCCTCGGCCCCAAGCCTGCCTCTGACCCTGCCTCAGACCCCCGCCTCGGCCCCTGCGATGGCCCCTTCCTGGGCCCGGTCGCCAGCCCCGGGGCCCGGCCCCGTCCCCGCCCCTGTGGGATCCCCGGTCCCGGCCTCAGGGCTGGTCACAGCCCTGCCGGCCCCCACCCTGGACGCGGGCTGGAGAAGGGCAGAACTCTTGCACCCGAGTGGAGAGAGGAGCCTAAGCAGCACCAAGACACGGTAGGAGTCACCCCCAAAATAGAGCGCCCGAGGTCAGAGCTGGTGTCCCAGGGTCCCTGGCATCTTTCTTCTAGACTCTCGTCCCTGTCACCGCACCTGTTCCCTCTCTTCATTTCTCACTTCTGCTCTCCCACCCCCATCCCCATTTCTGCCAACTTTTCTCTTTCTAATCTAAGTCCCTCTAAGGGACACGGAGGCGTGTGCCTTCCCCTCATGTCCCCTCACTCCTGCCTCCTCCTCCCCAGGGTCACTCAGACTCTCCTGACCTCCCAAAGCCTCCCCCAGGGTCCTTCCCATGCCCTCCTCTGCCCCACCCTCCCCCCTTGCCCTCCCCTAGCTTCTGGGGTTGGCCCCGGGCAAGGGTGACTGGATGTGTGCCCTGTGTCTGGGGTCTGTCCTCCGTAGGCAGGAGCTGGAGGAGCGCGGCCTCCTCAAGCTGTACCAGAGCTGGGATGAAAGGTTCGAGGAGCATCTCACCCTGAGGCAAGAGGAAGGTGAGGGCTGGCCTGCACAGGGAAGCCCCTCCCGTGGCAGGAGTCTCAGTCCTGGGGGGATGGGGTGCTCCAGACCACACCGCTGACCTGATGCCCACCGCAGCCCTGTGTTCTGGGCCAGGGGGAGACTTCCTGGCTAGGGAGACAGTGCGGGGTGGCAGCTGGCCATGGGAATCTGAGTCCCTGCTGAGTCCCTCTTCCTTGGGGTCTAGTCCTCTTCTGGAACTGCCTCCCTGAGTAAACAGATCAAGCCCAGCAAGGTTCTTCAAGCTTGGGGGCATTTCTGCCTCCCTTCATCCAAGCCCCTCTGCGGGTCCTCTGGAGGCCGCTTGGATGGGAGGCAGGGTTCTAGGGCCCCCCATCTGCCCTAGACCATCCCTCACCATTTAACAAGACCAGTTGCCCTGGACAAGTCCCATTTCCTGCCACATCCCATCCCCTCCAAAAAGTTTTAAAGTTCTGAACACCCACCTGGGGGAGGCCCTGGGCCCCACGACTCCACTGGCCACGAGAGGGAGGAGGAGGGAGTGCTGACTCCGTGAGCTCCACGGGTTTCCTGCAGCCCCGCTACACCCCGCCCCAGCCCCAGAAGAGCACGGATCAGTCCTCCCTCCACCCTTCACTCCTCCCCCAAATCTGTGTCCCTCTCCACTGGCCCCTTCTGATTTCCCTGAATGCCCTCTCCAGTTCCCCATGACCGCTTCCTGGGCGCTCGTTCCTTCTAGCATTACAACTCTCTAGCCATTTTCAAAAAGGCCCTTCTGCCCCACATCCTTGAGCAGAGTTCACGGACAAGGTGCTGCCGTGGCTTAGAGACGCGGGCTTTCCACCATGCCCAGCAGCCCTGTCTGGCTGTTCTGCTCACATGGTCCAAACCACGGGGCATTTTGCCCATGCCTACTTTTAAGAGCTGTTCTTGTCTTTGCCCCCTTTTTTTTTTGGCATGCCTGCCTTTGGAGGGTCACCACTCACCCCAACCCTAGCTCCCTAGTTCTCCCTCTGTCCTCATCTCAGTTCTGTGTGTCAGACTTCAGAGTCTCTTACGTGCCTGACACTGGATGAACACAACTGCTCTTGGAGGATGTACCGTTCTGTCCATCTCACAGATGAGAAAATCGAGTCTCAGAGAAGTGTGGTGGCTTGCCTGTGGCAGTTGTATGGTTTGCTTGGGCTGCTGTAACACAGTATCACAGACGGGGTAGCTGAGCATTTCTTTGCTCAGAGCTCAGGAGGTCGCAGGAGGTGGTAAACCAAGCAGATCTCAGATCAAGGTGGTAGCAGAAGCGGTTTTTTTTGAGGCCCCTCGCCTCGCCTTGCAGGTGGCTGCCTGTACCCTCCTGTGTCCTCATGTGGTCTCATGTGGCCTTTCTCCTCTGTGCACACACATCCCTGCTGTCTCTCGTGTTTCTGCATTTCCTTTTCTTGTAAGGACACCAGTCGGACTGGAATCGGGCCCATGCTACTATCTCATTTTAACTCAACCACCTCTTTAAAGGCCCTGTCTCTAAATACAGTCCCATGCTAACATCCTGGGAGTCAGGGCTTCAACATAAGAGTTTCAGTGGGATGCAGTTCAGGCCAAAGCAGCCACCGAGCTTATTATTAAAGGGCAGACCCAGCCCCCTCCCTCGGTCTGTTGATTCTGCCGACATTTGGCTGTGGGCTGAGAAGTCAGGTGCAGGTTTTGGTATCAAGCTATCCTGGAAAGCACGTCCATGCGGATAAGTGACCACAGAGCCCCAAAGTCAAAGGCACAGACTTAAGGGTCAGAAAGACCTACCTGGTCACCTAATCTTTAAGCTTCAGTTTCCCTATTGGGACAAAAGAAACAAGCATCCCACTCTTAGGAGGCCGTTGTAAGACTTTAATGAGAACGTGGCCGTGAAGAGCCTAGCACAGTGCCTGGCACATAGCAGGGGTGCCCTAAGGTGGCTGTGCTCCTGGCACAGAGTGAAGGTCATTGTGGAGCGTAGGTGTCGGCACACCCGCTGAGACCTTGGCCTGACCTTGGGATAGAGAGTGGAGTGAGTTAGTGGGACTGTGCCTTCCACTATGGCTGTTTCAGCTGCCCCTGCCCCTCCACCCAGCCACGGTGGAGAGGTAAAGGATGCTGGGCAGGAGGGTGGTTGGAAGGTGGGGGCGTTGGATGGTGGGAACAAGGCGTGTTCCCGCCTCACGTGACCCCCACCGCCCCACCGCAGCCTTCCGCAGTTACTTTGAGATCTTCAATGGCCATGGCGAGGTGAACGCACAGAGCCTGGGTAACATCCTGCTGCTTGTGGGCATCTCCCTCACGCCGGCTCAGGTACAGGACGCCCTGAGGAGCGCTGACATCGATGGTGAGTGACGGGAGGCGCCATTCTGAGTCCCAGGCAGGGCCAGCAACGGGAGACCTTTCTGGCCCTGCAGGCCTCCACGCTGCAAGGGGCCTGCACTTGGTTTAATGCTCCGCTGTTGCAGTCTGGAAATTCTTCATAAATTTTTGAGTGAGGGACCCCATCCTGCATTTTTATTTTCCACTGGAGCCCCTCGCGCTGGCCCCCCAGAGTTAATGCTCTCTGAGCACCTACTCAGCACTGGGTTCTGGGCACCTGGAGATGGCCATGACCTATCTCCTGACCCTAGGATGTAGGTGGTGTCTGAGATACCTCCCTTTTAGGCCTGTGTGTGTGCTTCGTGGGACCTTCTCCCATGACCGGGTCACTCATTTGACCAGCTGTGTGACCTTGGACAAATCAGTGAAGTTGGCCAGGCCTCGGTTTCCATACAATGGGGCTGATAGCATCCATCTCAGCAGGCTGCTGGAAAGCAAATGAGATAATCCAGGCAGAGCATTGAGCCCAATGCCTGGTGCACAGAATGTATTTATAAGACATTGAGCTGTTAGTGTTCGTCATCCAGGAAATATTTATTAAGTACCCACTGTGTGCGCCTTCCTGATCTGGGCACTGAGAATAAAGAGATGGGTAAGGCCCATGAGCCCTGCCCCCGAGGTGCTCACAGAGACAGGGACACAGAAGAGTCACCAAAGGAAGCAGCACTTCAGGTGGCTTAGAGGGAGGGATCAGGAAGGAAGACTTCCTGGAGGAGGTGATGACTGAGCCAAATCGTGAAAGATTAAATAGCGGTTAGGCAGGGAGGGAAGAAAAAAGGGCATCCTTCGTGATAGAAATAAAAGAGACAAAGGGAGGAGGATACAGGGTGAGGGGAATTCCACATGGTTTGGTTGGCTAGATGCAGGGCGTGGGGAGCCGTGGATCTATAAGGGGCCTGGGCTCCTGGCCACTACCGGTCCGGCTCTGCTTCCTCCATCACTGCACAGGGGCGAATCCACACACACAAGCCAGGAACCACCTTAGCTCTGCCCCTATGTGACTCTTGGCAAAAGCATCCTTTTTCTCTATGCCTCAGGCCCCATCTGTGATGTGGGGATAAGAGTATTAGGCACCTCCAGAGGGTGGTTTTCAGGATTAGAGACCATTTATTCATTTGTCTAGTAGCTCAGGAAACATCTGCTAAGACTTGTCTGTCTTTTTTTTTTTTTTTTTTAGTTTTTATTTATTTAGGGAATCTCTACCCCAAATGTGGGGCTCAAATTCAAAACCCTGAGATCAAAAGTCACATGTTCCTCTGGACTGAGCCAGCCAGGTGCCCCCCAAACCTACCTGTCTTAAGCCCTGAGGACGCAGTGCAGAACAAAACAGACCCTTTTGGCATCTCCATTAAATTCCAGATCTTACGAGTGTGTGGTTGAAACACAGGGTTTTATGAGAATGTGTAGTGGGGCAGCTGACGCGGTCAGGTCTGACTTCTCTTGGGGAAGGGATGATCAAGAAGAAGCACGGGTAGGATGTTTACTAAAGAGTTAGAGGGCAGTAGAGAAGATTCCAGGAAGAGGAAGCAGCATGTGCAAAGGCCCGGAGTAGGGAACGTGGCCCCAGTGGAAGAACAGGTTCATGCTGGGGGCCCTTGGCACCAGGTAAGACTGGAGACAGGTAATAGGCAGGTCCTGCAGGGCCTTGAAGGCCGAGGTGGGAATCTTGCGGGTACCTAATTCTCATGCAGCGACTAGCACGTGGTAACAACACAACGACAGTTGCTGACATTTACTGAGCTTGTATAATACCCGGCTCTGTTCTAAGCACTTTGCTTCATTTGGTCTCCCATGAGATAAGTATTATGGTTATCCCCACTCTCTAGGTAAGAAAGCTAAGGCTTAGAGGGATTGGGGGCTTTGCCAAGGTCACACAGATAGTAAGTGGTGGACCAGGGATGGGAACTCAGACTGCTGCCCTTAGTTCTAGAAGCTTCCAGCCCAGGCACCCCTAATTTTCACCTTCTACTTTGCTGTGTGCACCGCACTTGCTGCATTGAATATGTGTCGTCTTTGTGTTTTATAATCAAACCTATTGAGTACATGCTAACATGCCCGGCCTGCAGTGCCTGAGCCCACTCTGGCAGGCCCTTGCCCACTGTTATACCCCTGGCCTCCACAGGAGATGGTCATGTAGGCTTCAAGGACTTCTTAGCTGTGATGACAGACACCAGGCGCTTCTTCTGCTCTGTGGGTGAGTAGGGGTGAGCCCAGAGGAGTCAGAGCTCAGGGAGGGGCCTGGTGGCTGGTGGGGCCAGTTGGCCTCCGGAACTATGGTATGGTAACAGCAGACATCTTCCCATGTCCCCAGAGCAGAATGCCCTGACGGACATGGCTCCTCCAAACCCCCACACTCTGCTCTTTGAGATCCTGTCCCTGCTGGTGGAGATGCTGGCCTTACCGGAGGCGGCCTTAGAGGAGATCACCAAGTGAGTGCGGCCGGTGGTTGTGGGTGGAGGGTGACAGACACAGAAATGGCATCTGGTATTTTGGCAGCTGAGGAATTTTCATAGTTAGAACTCTTAGTTGCAAGTGAAAGGCACCCCAATAAAATTGGCTTAAGCAAAAGGGGAATATATTGGCTCACATAATGGATCATGGCCTCAGGAATGGCTGGATCCAGGAGATCAGATGATACTCTTAAGGTTTTATCTCTCCTTCTCATCTCTGTACCATGGTTTCAAGCTCAACTAGGTCGGGGCACCTGGGTGGCTCAATCGGTTAAGCCTCTGCCTTCAGCTCAGGTCATGATCTCAGGGTGCTGGGATTAGGCCTCATGTTGTGCTCTCTGCTCAGTGAGGAGTCTGCTTCTCCCTCTCCCTCAGTGGGAAGGATGGCAACTGGCAGCCCCATACTCACACCCGCCTAGCTGAACCAATTCAACAGCAAGAGCTTTCTTGCAGTACCCAGAGAACAATGTCAGAACGGGTATGTGATAGACACTGCCTGGAGCCAGGGAACGCTAGAGATGAAAGCCTCCCCATGTTTCCAGACTGGGCTGGGTGGAGGTGGTGGTTACTGGTTCATCTAAGGAAGGAATGGCTACGCACAAAAGGAACTTCAACATTCCAAGGCTAAAAGCAAAATGTGATGGCAGAACAGCCCAGCTGGTCTCTCTGTGTATCACACAGAGGACTGTCCCTGCCACTGAGACCAGGCCTTGTCCACATGGGCCCAGAGGTAGGGGAATGACAGCAAGTTGTTCCAGCAACACCAGCTCAGGAACCCCAAAGACAAAAGGTCTTTTTTCCTCCCAGCATCTGTAAATCACTCTAAATATATATAACTCTAAAGAACATAAATGTATAATTTTATTTTTTAATTTTTTTTTAAATTATGTATTTGTCAGAGAGAGAAAGAGCACAAGAAGGGGGAGAGGCAGGCAGAAGGAGAAGCAGGCTCCCCACTGAGCTAGGAGCGTAAATGTATAATTTTAGAAACAATAAAACAAATTCCCATGTGTCCATTTCCCCAGTTTAAAAATAGATCATTTCCAATAATCTGGAAGCCCTGTGTGCCCTACCCCAATCAGATCTCCCCAGATAAGAACTAACCATTATTCTCTTGCTTTCTTTTTTAAACTTTCACTACTTGTTTTTCCCTTTGCTTACTGAAAATTTCAAATATACAGCAAAGTTGAGAGAATATCACAGTGAATGTTTATATATTCACCAACCAGATCCTACCATTGCCAATCCGCCATGCTTGTTTTCATCTTGTATCTACCTAACCTTTTTTCATCAATACATATCAGTTTTTTTATTCATTTCACAATAATTGATAGTCATTTCCTTCTAAATACTTCAGCATACAGGGACGCCTGGGTGGCTCAGTTGGTTGAGCAGCTGCCTTCGGCTCAGGTCATGATCCCATAGTCCTGGGATCGAGTCCCGCATCGGGCTCCTTGCTTGGCGGGGAGCCTGCTTCTCCCTCTGCCTCTGCCTGCCATTCTGTCTGCCTGTGCTCGCTCGCTCTCCCTCTCTCTCTGACAAATAAAATCTTAAAAAAAAAAAAATAAATAAATAAATAAATAAATACTTCAGCATACATATCAATAACTAAAGATTGACATTTGTTTAGAGCTTTTTTCTTCTTTTTCGTTATTGGAGGTATAATTTACATTCAGTGAAACACACAAATCATCAGTCCGTGAATCTCAGCCACTTCTCACACCCGGGGAACCTGAACCCCTCTCAAGTCATACACAACTTTGCCATTACTCCCGAAGATGCCCTCATCATCCTTCCCAGTGGGTTTCCGAACCCACCCCTGCAAGGCAATCACTCTTCCAGTTTGTTTTCCATCCCAGATTGACTTCGCTTTTTTGGCAACTACACATCAGTGGAAACATACAGTATGCAGCCCTAGGGTCAGCTTCTCGAACTCAGCACAAGGCTTCTGAGACTTGTCTGTGTCGTTGGGGGTGTCAGGGTTGACCCGTTTCTACTGCTGACCAGTGTTCCACTCGTGAATCTACCACAGTTGGTTCATCCATTCTGATGGGTCTCTCCATGGTTCTCGGTGCGGGGTTATCATGAACAAAGCTGCCATTAGTATTTTTATGTAAGTCCTTCTGCGGACACATACTTTGGCTTCTTTGGGTGAATATGCAGAAGGGAATTGAGGGCAGATGTATTTTACTTCTGAGAACTCATCAGACCTTTTCCCAAGTGGTTGCACCATTTTACAATCCCACCATTCGTAGGAGAGTTCCAGTTGCTCTACATCTTGTGCAAATTTGGTACTGTCGGTCTTCCTTCTGGTAGATACGGAGTGGCGCTCTGGTCTTTACTCACCTTCGTTTGTATTCCTGAGTACTTTGTTGTTTACCTTTTCATAAACTTTCTTTTTTTAAAAAAGATTTTATTTATTTATTTGACAGACAGAGATCACAGTAGGCAGAGAGGCAGGCAGAGAGAGAGAGGGGGAAGCAGGCTCCCCGCTGAGCAGAGAGCCCAATGTGGGGCTCAATCCCAGGACCCTGGGATCATGACCTGAGCTGAAGGCAGAGGCTTAACCCGCTGAGCCACCCAGGCGCCCCGCTTTTCATAAGCTTTCTATGAGTGGACTCATACTGTGTTAAGTCTTTTGTTACTTGTTTTTATGATTCATTCACATTCTTGTAATTATCAATCATTTATTGTTCTAGGGGCACCTGGGTGGCTCCATGGGTTAAAGCTTCTGCCTTCGGCTCAGGTCATGGTCTCAGGGTCCTGGGATAGAGCCCCGCATTGGGCTCTCTCCTCGGCAGGGAGCCTGCTTCCTCCCCCCTCTCTCTCTGCCTGCCTCTCTGCCTACTTGTGATCTCTCTCTCTCTGTTTCAAATAAATAAATAAAAAATCTAAAAAAAAAAATTTTTAATGAAAAATATAGTTTCCAGGGGCGTCGGGCGGCTCAGTCGGTTAAAGCCTCTGCCTTCGGCTCAGGTCATGATCTCAGGGTCCTGGGATCGAGGCCCACATCGGGCTCTCTGCTCAGCGGGGAGCCTGCTTCCTCCTCTCTCTCTCTGCCTGCCTCTCTGCCTACTTGTGATCTCTGTCTGTCAAATGAATAAATAAAAATCTTTAAAAAAAATATTTTCTTTCGGGCGCCTGGGTGGCTCAGTGGGTTAAGCCGCTGCCTTCGGCTCAGGTCGTGATCTCAGGGTCCTGGGATCGAGTCCCGCATCGGGCTCTCTGCTTGGCAGGGAGCCTGCTTCCCTCTCTCTCTCTCTCTGCCTGCCTCTCCGTCTACTTGTGATCTCTCTCTGTCAAATAAATAAATAAAAATCTTTAAAATAAAAAAAAAAAAATATTTTCTTTCTGGGGACCTGGGTGGCTCAGTTGGTTAAGCGTCCGCCTTCGGCTCAGGTCATGATCCCAGGATCCTGGGAACAAGCCCCACATTGGGCTTCCGGTTCATCGGGAAGCCTGCTTCTCCCTCTTCGACTCCCTCTGCTTGTGTCCCCTCTCTCGCTGCGTCTCTCTCTGTCAAATTAAAAAAAAAAATCTTAAAAAAATATTTTCTTTCTTTTTAGAGAAAGAGAGAGCAGGGGGAGGGGCAGAGGGGGAAGGAGAGGAAGGGGGAAAGAATCCCAAGCAGACTCCCATACTGAGCAGAGAGCCGGACTCGGGGCTTGATGTCATGATCCTGAGATCAGGTTCATCTTGAGATGAACCCAAGAGTCGGACGCTCAACCGACCGTGTCAGCCAGGTTCCCCTGTACTCCTTTATTTATTTTTTTAAGTTTATTTATTTAAGCACACTCTACATCCAGCATGGGGCTCAAACTCAAGAGCCTCACAGTCTACGGACTGAGCCAGCCAGAAGTGCTTGTACTCTTAAATGTAAGAGTCTATTGGTCTATCTTGTAGTTTAAATGGCCCTTCTCCCACAAATGTTTTGGTAACGTGCATTGGTCATATGGAAAATACTGCATATCTCCCAGGTGTTAGCACATTTCATTTTAATTGGTATATGTATATTTATATCTATATACACTATATATAGCTAGTATATATATACTATAACACTATATTAATTAGTATAGATATACTACGATATTATAATTAATATCACCACTAATATCAGGAAAGTCTTTAAGTATTAGAAGTGCTGTGTGTGGCTATAGTTTATTCATTTTCACTACTATAAAGTATTTTGTATAAGGACATGTATATGCCCATGTTGATGGATTTAAGTTTCCCAAAAGTCTAACTTTTTCCTGAAAGCTTTAATTTGATCAGAGGCAAAAAATGCTGTCAGTTGTTCTCCTTGAAATGACAGGCTAACTTCGTCTACTTTTAGAGAAATATCCACTGAAAACCAAAGGCTGAATAACCATGGTTTCTCCTTCGTTCAAATAAAAATGTCATTCGATGTCCAGGAAAGGAAAAACTGTCCATTACTCTCTCAGAATTTCCAACTGGAACAGACATAAGATAGACGAATAGGGGGGATGCCTGCCTGGCCGGCTCCGTCAGTAGACCATGCAATTCTTGATCTCAGAGTCGTTAGTTCAAGTCCCACATTGGGTGTAGAGATCATTTAAATAAAGAAAGAAAACTTAAAAAAAAAAGATAGATGAACAGGAGAAAAGCATATGAATCTTATTTACACATACCTGGGCACCCTAACAAGAAAAAGAAGACCCAAAGAAATGACTCGGCCTGAGTGTTTCTATCCTAGGTTGAACAGAGAGTAGTGAATGTGGAGTAGTAGTGAAACTATACAGGCAGACTAAGGGAAGATAAGAGTTACTTTAACGAGGTTTATTACAGAGTTCTCTCAGCCAAGGCTCTGCATCTCTTATAATAAGAATGTTTCTAACTGGGGCGCTTGGGTGGCTCAGTCAATTAAGTGTCTGCCTATGGCTCAGGTGGTCCTGGGATCCTGCCCAGCAGGGAGCCCGATGTGGGGCTCTATCCCCAGGACCCTGGGATCATGACCTGAGCCAAAGGCAGATGCTTAACACACTGAGCCACCCAGGCACTCCCTGCTGGTATTTTCTTTTGCTGGGTCTAATCTCCTCTTAAGTGTATCCAGTGAATTTTTCATTTCAGCTGTTGCATTTTTCATATTGAAATATTTCATTCAGTTCTTTTTCATAGTTTTATTTCTTTCCTCTTGTTCATATTTCCTTTAAATCCTTGGGCATATTTATAATACCTCATTTAATGTCCTTTTCTGCTAATTCTGCCATCTTTGTCACTTCTGGGTCTGTTTCTGTAAACTGATTTTTCTTTTTTTATTGGTACTTTCCTGCTTCTCATGTCTGCTAGTTTTTGATTGGATGCTGGACATTGTGGCACTTTATCGAGTGTCTGGATTTTATTCTTTAAAGTGTTGAACTAGAGGGCAGGTGTTTACATTACTGAGGATAGTCTTCTTGCTTTCAAGGTTATTTTATTTTATTTTATTTTATTTTATTTTATTTTATTTTATTAAACTCAACTCCCAACATGGGGCTTATATTCATGACCCTGAGATCAAGAGCCACATGCTGTACCAACTCTGCCAGGGAGGTGTCCCTCTTTCAAGATTTTAAAGCTTTGTTAGGGGGCCACCAAGGTGGCTCAGCAGGTTAAGCCTCTGCCTTTAGCTCAGGTCATGATCTCAGGGTCCTGGGATTGAGCCCCACATCGGGCTCTCTGCTCAGTGGGGAGCCTGCTTCCCCCTCTCTCTCTTCCTGCCTCTCTGCCTACTTGTGATCTCTCTGTCAAATAAATAAATAAAATCTTTTAATAAAATAAAAATAAAGCTTTGTTAGGGAAGATCCAGTGTAGTCTCTCCTCTAGGACTCAGTCCCAACTACTGAAAGAGGACTCATCTAAGAGCTCTACTAATTCTACAGGTGTTCAACAAAGAGCTTTTGCTCTGTTTGAAAGTCATGTGTTTCTCAGCCCTAGGTAAACCCTGGTAATTACTTCTGTTTTTTGTTCTTTGTCTGGCTTCGTGAAATTTCACACTATGTGTGTACTACTTAGTATGCAACCAAAAACTGAAGAACACCCCGTGTGTATTTCTGCAACTTTCTTTACATGGCTCCCATCTCTTTGATATCCTGATACACTAATCCCTGTGGCCTCCATGTTCACTAACTACACTGTCTGTCCCCTTACCTCAGTGGGTCTACGGTTCTGCCTGGGTGCCACTTCCTGTACCTCCAGGCAAAGTTCTCTGGAGAACCGGTCAGGTCACCTCATTGGTTTCTCCCCTCAGGGACTATAGTCTTGTGCTGCCTGTTCAATATCTCACAAGTTTCATATATTTATTTATGGCAGGAGGACAAGTTCAGTACCAGTTCCTTCATTATGGCCAGAAACAGAATTCTGTTCACTTGTCTTCAATTTTTTAATCCCCTGTTCTTCAGATTGGATGATTTCTACTGATCTGTCTTCAAGTTTACTAATTCTCCAGTCTGCTACGAAGACTGTTCAGTGACTTTTTCACTTCAGTTATTGTACCTTTTGGTTCTAGAATTTCCATTTGCTTCATGTTTGTAGTTTGTTTCTCTATTCATTAAGATCACATTTTCTTTCAATTATTTGAATATATATTTTAATACCTTTTTTTATAACTTTTTTTTAAAAGATTTTATCTATTTATTTTACAGACAGAGATACAGGTGGGCAGAGAGGCAGGCAGAGAGAGAGGAAGGGAAGCAGGCTCCCTGCTGAGCAGAGAGCCTGATGTAGGACTCGATCCCAGGACCCTGCGATCACGACCTGATCCGAAGACAGAGGCTTTAACCCGCTGAGCCACCCAGGCGCCCTTTTTAAATACCTTTTTAAAAAGATTTTATTTATTTGTTTGAGAGAGAGCACATGAATGGGAGGAGGGGCAGAGGAAGAGAGAGAAGCAGACTTCCTGCTAAGC
Organism: Enhydra lutris kenyoni; assembly: GCF_002288905.1. Taxonomy (NCBI): domain Eukaryota; kingdom Metazoa; phylum Chordata; class Mammalia; order Carnivora; family Mustelidae; genus Enhydra; species Enhydra lutris. The sequence goes on from NW_019154122.1 coordinate 8,130,447, forward strand.
AGGGAACCTGACGTGGGGCTCCGTCCCAGGACCCTGAGATCATAACCTGAGCCGAGTCAGAGTCTCAGGACTCTAAGATTAAGACCTGAGCCGAAACCAAGAGGCAGACACTTAACGGACGAGCCATCCGGGCACCCTGTGCATGTCTGACAATTTTTTATTGTGTCCTGGACATTTTAGATGATATGGTTTAGAGACTGGATTGTTTTGTTTGGAAGCTGGACTCTTCCTTTGATGAGCATTTTTTGTTCTTGTGGGCAGTTCCTAGCCAGGCTGAGTTTATGTAGTCTTGGTTTTTTATTTTGTTCAGGCATATCTGTGAAAGGCCCAGGTGTTACCTAAACCCTCTAACTTGGTAGACTCAACTTCCAAACTCTGTTTCTCCTACGGATTTTAGTTTTAGATAACGCCTACGGTAGACAGAGGTCAGCAGATTATGGGCTGCAGGCCACACTCAGTTTTGTTTTGTTTTAAGATTTTGTTTATTTGACAGAGAGAGACAGTGAGAGGGGGAACACAAGCAGGAGTAGGAGAGGGAAAGCAGGCTTCCCACTGAGCAAGAAGCCCGATGCATGGGCTCGATCCCAGGACCCTGGGATCATGACCTGAGCCAAAGGCAGACACTCAACGACTGAGCCACCCAGGCACCCCAGTTTGCTCTGTTTTTAAACTTTTATCAAAATGCAGTCATATCCATTCATTCCCATATAGTATATGGATTTCTTGATGCTACATTAGCAAAGCTCAGTATCCATTATCACTTCTGTGATAATAAAATTATCTACTTCTCCTTGTAGTTTTATCAGATTTTGCCTTATATTTCATGTTTAGAATTTTGTTTCCTGACGAACTGAACATTTTATCATTATATGGTAATCATTTGTGTCTCTAGTAATGCTTTTTGCCGTAAGACCTAGCTTTCTTTTCTTTTTTTTTTTTTTTTAAGATTTTATTTATTTTTCTGACAGAGAGAGATCACAAGCAGGCAGAGAGGCAGGCAGAGAGAGGAGGAAGCAGGCTCCCTGCTGAGCAGAGAGCCCGATGCGGGGCTCGATCCCAGGATCCTGAGATCATGACCTGAGCCGAAGGCAGCGGCTTAACCCACCGAGCCACCCAGGCGCCCCTCTTTTTTTTTTTTTTTTAAGATTTTTACTTATTTATTTGACAGACAGAGATCACAAGTAGGCAGAGAGGCAGGCAGAGAGAGAGGAAGGGAAGCAGGCTCCCTGCCAAGCAGAGAGCCCGATGCGGGGCTTGATCCCAGGACCCTAGGATCATGACCTGAGCCGAAGGCAGAGGGTTTAACCCACTGAGCCACCCAGGTGCCCCAAGACCTAGTTTTTTAAATATAATATGGTTATACTGACTTCCTTTGGTTAGTATTCAACTGACATAACTTTATCCTTTCAGTTAATTCTTAAAACTTTAAAGTAATGTATACATTGTTTAAAAAAAAAACAGGGGCGCCTGGGTGGCTCAGTGGGTTGGGGCCTCTGCCTTCGGCTCAGGTCATGATCTCGGGGTCCTGGGATCGAGCCCCGCATCGGGCTCTCTGCTCAGCAGGGAGCCTGCTTCCCCACCCACTGCCTGCCTCTCTGCCTACTTGTGATCTCTGTCTGTCAAATAAATAGATAAAAATCTTTAATAAATAAATAAATAAATAACAAAAAAACAAATAGTCCAGGGGACCTGGGTGGCTCAGTCGGTAAGTGTCCGACTTCAGCTCAGGTGATGATCCCAGGGTCCTGGGATTCAGCCCTACATCGGGCTCCCTGCTCAGTGGGAGGCCTGCTTCTTCCTCTCCCACTCTCCCTGCTTGTGTTCCCTCTCTCACTCTCTCTCTCTCTATGTCAAATAAGTAAGTAAAATCTTAAAAAAAAAAAAGTTAAGAACAATGGAAAAACCAAGCAGTGCAAAAAGGTTAGTAATAAACACTTGCAGTACCCATTCCCTGAAGTCTCCCTTCCCAAGACAAATACTTTTGACTCTCTTCTCATTTGGAAATAACATGCATGTACTACAATATTTTGGTTAGTGATTTTTTTTTTTTTTTACATGTATCTATTGACTTCCAGTTATGGTATGGGTTTAGCTGTCTGATACAACCATCTTCTAAACTCCCCTCTACCTGTTCTAATATATTATCATTTTTTTAACTGAAGAATTTTGGGGGGTTTCCATTATTATGGTTAAGCAATTTTTAACAGCTGAGTATTTTATTATACTATGACTTCATTTCCTTTTTTTTAAAAAAGATTATTTATTTGATAGTGAGACACTGAGACAGCAAGAGAGGGAACACAAGCAGGGAGAGTGAGAGAAGGAGAAGCAGGCGTCCTGCTGAGCAGGGAGCCAGATGGGGGGCTCCATCTGAGGACCCTGGGATCATCAGCTGAGCTGAAGTCAGACACTTAACGACTGAGCCACCCAGATGCCCCTTTCCTTGTCTAACTCCCGAAGTTGACGATTGCCTTAGTTTTTTTTTCTTTGTACTCGTTAATAATTCCTGTGCCACCTTCTTAGAGTTTCTTTTTCTTGAAGGCATGTTCTAAATAATTTCATTATTATTTCTGGATTAATTTCTTTTTTAAAAAATATTTTATTTATTTGACACAGAGAGAGAGAGAGATCACAAGTAGGCAGAGAGGCAGGCAGAGAGAGAAGGGGAAGCAGGCTCCCTGCTGAACAGAGAGCCCGATGTGGGGCTCGATCCCAGGACCCTGAGATCATGACCTGAGCCTAAGGCAGAGGCTCAACCCACTGAGCCACCTGGGCGCCCCTTGGATTAATTTTTTAAGCCTGCTACAGAGTTGTCATCTTGGGGATCTGCTGTCATCCTAGGAATTCTTTCTTCCTTTCCTCTGATTAGGATTCTCTGTTAGAGTACATGCCTTACTCTTCCTTGGTTTGCTTAATCCTTCTTGGTTTGGTTTAGTTAAAAAATAACGGGTGCATGTTACCCTGGTAGCTTTTTTGGGTTACACAGGAAGTGATTCAACCACCGGTGCAGTAACAGCAGCCCTATTCTGTCTTCTACACTGTAGTGATCTAGTCTAAACCTGTCCTTTATGGCAACTGCACCACCAATGTGGGATTCCCCTTTACCAACTTCCACTACCTTTGCATCTCCTGTGTTGATCTCCTGTTTTCTCTACGCGTATCTTTTCTGTTTTGGTTTATGCCCTCATTTTAGAAGACTATGTCCTCCAGCAGCTTCTTGAGAAAGAATACATGGGATACAAAATTTTTGAGAGTTTATGTGTCTGCAAAAGAGTTTATTTATAGTCGCACTGAGTAGTTTAGCTAGGTTTAGAATTAGCTAGGTATAGAATTCTATATTGGTGGATTAGTTCAGGAACAGACCCCGATGCACTACAGTTTAAACAAGATAGTTTATTTCTCTCTTATATTGACACTCCAGAAGAAGCAGACAGGAAGACAAGGCTGCCCAGCACACAACTTATTGTTTCTTTCTAACTTATTGTCCCACCATTCCCTAGATCAAACCTAAGCCAATTTACCAGCAACACATCTGAATTCAAGCCCACGGGAAAGGGAGAGAGGAAGTAGAGAGCAAGCTATTTCCTTTAAAATTGTGACCGAGAAAGTTGCACACATTTTGCTCTTGTCCCTTTGGCCCCTGTGGGGTTAAGTTATTTTCTAGGTCATCGTTTTTACTCCACATGCTGCCTTTTCAGGGCCTAGTTTTACACAGGGGTCTAGATCCAACTTCCATGTGAGGGCTCTGGTATTCATTTTCTGTGTTCTATGTGTGAAGCTCATCAAACCCCCAAATTCCAGGCCCCAGAGATAGGCAGAGACCACAGCAGAACCAGCAACTTAAGCCTTAAGTGTTTCCCAGCACCAAGAGTAGCATGCCCACCCCTCACCACTGCCTCAAAGCCCTGGGTGGTCTGTCTCTGCCATCTCGATGCCCACATCTCCCACTCTTCCTCACATACCAGGCCCTAGCCTCTCCGGTGGTCTTGCCATTCCTAGAGCTCACTGAGCTCTCACCCACTTCCTGGCCTTTCCACATGCCATTCTCTCTACCTGAAAGACTCTTCCTCCAGAGATATCCATTTGACTTGCTCCCTCCCCTCTTTCTGCTCAAATATCACCACCTCTGAGATTCTGCTGGCCCCTGTGAGCAAAATCGTCCCTTATCACTACCCACTGTCCAGCTTTTACTCATTACACCCACCACCACCGACCAGGTACTGTATTTATTTGTTCACGGTCCTTCCCACTAGGTGCATGCCTAGGTGGTCAATTTAGAAAGGGATTCCATGGAGGAGTGAGAGAAGGAATGGGACCAGAGGAGGAGCCAATACAAGCATGTGTCGAGTCAGCCACCCCCAGGATCTTCTGAGGAGACTATGGATAGTGGTTCAGAATTCTGTCAGGAGAAGAAAGAGAAACCCATGTACCTCAGCTGCTAGCTCCTTTGGTCAAAGGTGGCCCCCATGGCAGTTTCATTCCCCTGCACTTCCGGGTTGCACTCGGGGCATCAAAGAAGCTTCCAGGCAGGAGACTCCTGAGGTGAGGCCACCTCCAACTGTCCCTGTGCAAAGCTGCTTGAAGTCCGTGTGCAGTGGTCACTGCCGTGGTAGCCAGAGAGAGAGAGAGGGGCTGGGATGCTAGGAGGCAGGGACCTTCTGTGGAGATCTCCTGCACTGCTTCCCCAAGCACCTAGACGCGCGCTGGCCTGAGGAAAACAGCCGCTCGGTATCTGCTGAATGCATGCACAGAGCCACAGTCCAGTGGGCAGGCAAGCAGCAGTGAGTCTAGAAAATAAAACTCGAACCCAGGAGCAGGTTAATCACACAGCTGTCTTACAGAGCACGTGTACGTCTAGGTAAAAATATCAGTGGCAGAAAGCAGAGGTGACGGTGACCAGGCTCTTTCCACGGGCCACGTTGCTGAGTGCTCAGACGGGCTTTGTTGTTTAATCCTACAACGTGAAGACTGTTTGATCCCTTTTACCCGGGGCGGGGGGGGGGAGACACCTGAAGCCCGAAGTCATGTGACTTGCAGATGGAGGGTCCAGGTGACTGGAGCCCAAAGCAAGGCGGTGACAGGGAATTAATGGCAGAGCTGGGACCAAAACCCAGGTCCCCTAACTCCTGGGCTTGTGTCCCTGTCCCAGAGCTGGCCAGACACAACAGGGGCTCAGAAAGAGTGAGGGGGGTGGGAGGGTAAATTAAACACAGCCAGGCTGAGCTGGGTGGGCACTGCCTCCCCAGCTATTACCAGAAGAAGCTGAAGGAAGGCACCTGTAAGGCCCGAGAGATGGAGACAGCCATAGGCCGGCTGCGGTCCCGGAAGAAGCTTCCCTACAATCCCCAGCAGGGAGACTTGGAAGTCCCAGAACGAAGGGTCCTCAGGATCCTGAGCCGGCTGAAGCAGCAGAACTATGGTGAGGGCCTTGGGCACTGTGAGCATCTGCTCTCCTCTTTCCCTGGGCCCCCACAGACAGACCCAGCAGCTGAGAGACGCGGTTTCCCACTTTGGGCATGTAACTGTGTGCCTTAGCCGGTGGTCTGAAAATCACGGTATCCCACCTCTAGCCCTCTGATGAGGGTCTTCTGCACTCTTCCCCAGGGCTTAGCCCTGAGCACACGTTGGTCCCAAGAGCCTCCCCGGAGCAGGGCGGATAATTAGCAATCCCAGCTCACCGTTTACTGAACACCCGCTGGGGTCACTCCCGGTGCTAGGCCCTTTGTAGATGGGCTAGAATTTAATCCTCACGATCACACATTCACTCCATGTTACAGATGAGAACAGTGGAACTGAGCAAGTTTAAGGCCAAGGCCAGGGCCCCACAGCTAACATGTATTAGAAAGGGCAGTGTATAGCCAGGTCTGACTCTAAAACCTGTTCTCTTCTCACTGGGCAAGGCTGCCTCCCCATGATTAGACTCCGACTGTGTGCCAAGTCATGGGCTAGGAGCTTTCTGGAGTCTCTCTAGCGTGCCTACCAGACTGCCAGGACCCATCACAAAGACATGTGCTCTTGTGTGAGCTGTTATTAGCCCTTACACTGTGCTCGGCGTGTGTTACCCTTTAATCCTCACCGTCCGCTCTGTGAGGTGGGTTCTCACCTCCAGCTTACACGGAGGCTCAGAGAGGTTAAACAATTTGCCCAAACCCACCCAGCTCAGGATGCGGCCAAGCTGGGACTTCAGCTGGGTCTGCCTGCTCCCTCCTCCCTTGCCAGCTGCCAACCTGCAGAGCCCCTACGCCCAGGTGCCCTGCATCCCGCTCTGTCCTCGGCTGGACAAGATGGTCCGTCGGAAGCAGGGCAGCCACTACGTGCTGGACCCGTGCACCCCCGCCAGCCTGGGCCCTGACATCCGGAGCCTCCTCTTCCAGTCAGGATCCCAAGGAAGCAGGTGGGTGCCCGGAAAGCAAGAGCTCCAGGCCAGGCCCAACCACCACCTTTTTTTGTTTTAATGAGGCCCTGGCCTAATCCTTGCAAGAGATGATACCTGGAATACCGCTGCTGCCGGGAGGAAAAGGGGAAAGGATGGAAGCAGTAAGGAACTAAGCTTCGTTGAGGGCCCATGTGCCCCATCGACTGTGCTTAAGTCCGGGAACCTCTGCCTTGCCGTGCCCAGACTCAGTGGCACACACCGTCTTTCTCTCAGGCTGGCACCATCACGCAGGGGTTAGCTTGCATGTCCTTTGCCTGAGTCTGATTCTACGTTAGGAGTGGCAGGAAACAGGCTTGACTGCTGGATGGAGGCAGCTTCCCCTCCCAGTCCCCTCCCAGGTGCTTTGGGGGCAAAAGAACTCAGGACTTGCAATCAGGCCCCCCAGCCCAACTGCCTGGCTCCACTGCATCCCAGGGAAGCCACCTCTCCCCTGGGGCACTTGGGAATGGCTCATTTCCTACCCCCCTCTCACTTCTCGCCTTAGGGAACACGGCTCTGAGAGCTGCAAGTGGCTCAGTTCCGCGCCAGCTCGAACCCACTGACCTCTGGAGTCCCGACTCGGGGCAGCTGTTCAGGACCTGCAGGCGGACAGGTTCTTAGGCCGGTATTGCTGCTGGATTTTGCTTTTGTGGCCTGGTAAGCCAATAAACACCAAGAACCTTGGCCTCTGTGTCCAGTGCTGGGAAGGCCCCCAGGTTTTCACCCTTCCACCTGGCTCTCAGAGTGCAGGGCCCCTGCCTCCCACAGGCTTAGGAAACCCTGAAGCAAGACACACCTTGAAACCTTGAAACACCTTGAACCTGGGACTCTCTTCAGTTGAGTCTCCCCCAAGGGCAGAGAGCATCTCTCTCCAATTGCTCGAAGGCAATGATGGGAAAGATTCTGGACCCTAAAAGGAGCAGACCGACCCTGCAGAAGGGCAGAAGGGAGTCTCAGCCATACTCTCACCCAAAGAGCCCCAGGACCCATGGGGGCCCTTCTCTTGGAACCTAAGGGTGCGTGGGTCTTTGTCCCCAACCCACACACCACCCCAGGCCTATTTCTCTAACAGAGAGCTCCTCCCTGGGATGGAGCAGAGGTAGCTCCCCCAGTGGTTCACCAAGCAGGCACAGCAAGAGGTCAGGAGGCCAGGGACTGAAATGAGGACAAGGCTCTGACAAGTTTAAAACATGTATTTAAAATACAATTTATAAAATGCTTAATCTGCCGACTCAGGAGCCCGCGGTGCGGGGTGGGGTGGGGTAGGCGGCTGCCCGCGAGACCAGCAGAGCAGCACTGCAGGGGTGCGGCCCTCCCTCCCATGCCCTTCTGTTCAGACACCCAAGGGGCCCATGTGCACCCCGGGGATCACACGACCAGAAAACAGGACCCCAGAGGTTTCCAGAGTCTCTGCTTACCAGGGAGGCTGGGGCAGCCCTGCCGGCCCATCCCTGAGCAGAGCATCCCCACACGGGGCAGAGCAGGGTATGGCTGGGCTGGACAGGGCGGGGCGGGGCAGCGGGCTCTGGAAGGGGCTGATGGTAGCAGATCGGGTGTTGCCTCCTGCCTGCAGGTGGGGAGCACCCTGACTGAGTGGGCTGAGAAGGGCTGGTCACCAGGCCTGGACCCCCAGCTCCTTTGGTTATAGGCTGACATCAGAGTAGTGGCTCATGGGAAGCGGTTAGCTGGAAGGTCTGAGGCCTGGCTCATGGGGTCAGGGAGGAGCTGGGGGAAGGGGACAGTACCGTGAAGGCAGATAAAGGGGCAGCAGCCTCAGGTTTCTGCCCCCCCCACCCCCCTGGGGTTTTCCAAGCCAAAGCCTGCAGCTTACTTTAAAAAAAAAGAAAAAAAAAGAAAAGAAAAGAAATAAAAGAAGCACTTAAGGAAAGTTACAGACAACTACCCCCCCCAAAAAAACCAACAACAAACAAAAAAATCCCACACACACAAAATCCAAACCATTCTCCCATCTCCCCTCCCACCTCCCCCCAACACAATACCGTTCCTTGTTTTCATTTTCTTTCTTTCTTTTTAAAATTTTGCCTGCCACCTCTCCATCTGGGAAGCCAAGGGTACAACTGCTGGTGGGTGGTGGCAGGCACACAGCGGGCAAAGCCCCATCTTTGGCCCAAGGGAGGCGGGAACATCAGTCCCTACTACATCCTCAATCCGCAGACACCCATCAGCTGGCCTTCCCTTCGGCCCCCACTAGGGGAGGGGGAAAGAGCAGGTGGTCCCGATGGCTGAGCAATCAATACTCCTAGCCATGCCACCTGGCCTACCTCTCTGTACCCCACTCCCAACTGAAAGGACAGTGTCATTGGGCCAGAAACCACTATTACATGAGGGCTAGACACTGTACAGCTAAAAGGAGGAAACTTGGTCAGGGCAGTGGAACTATAAAGACAGCAGCCAACCTTCTTCCTTGCCCACTCCCGGGGGTCACCCCCCTCACAACAGCCTGTGGGCACAACCCAACAGCCTGGGCCTTCTCCATGACCGAAGCTCTGTTCCAGCTCTCCGCACGCACAGTTTTCCTGGCTGCTCACCGTCACAAAGCTGTGCTACGGACTAGTCGCTGATTCAGCTGGCAGCTGGCCCTTCCTCCGCAGTGGGAGATGCAGTGGGACGTGGCTTGCTGGGCCTACGTTCTCACAGGGCAAGGCTGAGAGCCAAGTGAGCCAAAGGTGGAGTGAGCCCGCAAAACCTAGCTTGTCACCTTGGCCACTAGCTGCCCGAATCACAAAATGTCCTATCACCCACTCCCTAACTCATCCACTGAGTGGGGAGGCTATCTGGCTGGCTGAGGGATAAGGCGCAGTGCAACAGAAGAGACCAGAGAGCCTGAGAGGACCCCGAATGTACACACACACACACACACACACAGCTGCTCTAGGCAGTTGCCCTTAGCCTCTTCCACCTTAAAGAGCCAAAGCAAAACTCTAGACTCTAGGGACAGAGAGGAAACTGCCTTCATTCCAGGCCCTCGCTCTGGAAAAATGGGTGAAGGGTAGCCTGGGTCTATGGGGAACCAATCTGTCACCACCCATCTTTGCGTCTATGGGGAACCAATCTGTCACCACCCATCTTTGCAATGCACAGCTTGCCTTTTCCCAAATGTATTCAAAATGGTTGGCTCCCAAGGTAATGACTTCACGAAGGAAATGTACCAGGCGTGGTTACCGAGCTGGCGCCATCAACAGAGACGGTCCCCACAGACCTCTCAGAGCTCAGGCCTTGCTGGAGTGGGAAGATCCAGCCGCCTTCTGTGCACACTGGGCAGGAGGCTCAGAGTCCTGGAGCCATTCTCTCCTGGCTCTCCTCGGGCTAAGAGCAAAACACTGAGCAAGTCTCACATCCCTTGCTTCTGAGCCCGGAGTGCATCTCACTCCCTGCTCTCTTCGAGAGGGAGCAAGCCTGGCTGGCAGGGGAGCCACCCTGAGGGGGATGGGAAGGGGAAGTCTGTTCACTTCCCCTATCTTCCCAAAATACTAGAGGTGGGGTTGGCACCCTCCCCAGGCTCTCTGAGCCTGTAGAGCTAGCTCAGTCTCCAGGTAGGGCCAAGATGCCCTGGGACTTAGCTGAGGGAGGGAGGTATAGGCATGGGGTGCTCATCTGTCCTGGGGGCTGCAGAGCCCTGCCCCTTTTCTGGGCGGCAGTAGGAATACAGAAGCTAAGCTCACCAAAGTCCTATTGGTTAATGTTTCTAGTGAATTTCCTAGAAACATTTTTAAGTAGACTACCAAACTACCCTTTCTCAATTAAAAATTCATTAAACTGCTAAAACCCCTCCCATGCACTTTTTCTTGTAAATCAGGTATTTGTATAAACAAACAAAAATAGGAAGGAGAAAAAAAAAAAAAAAGAAAGGATATTTTCAAATGCAACTTGCTTTTAAGTGATGAAGACATGCACTTGCGGGTGGGCGGACGGGAGTTCTCATCTGTGTTTTGAAATCCCAAATTAATGAGCATGATAAACTGTTATTGCTGGCACTGGCTTTACCCCAAGTGGCCAAGTGGCACTGTCTGACTCTCTACTCTGAGTCCTTCGTGGGTCCCCCCAACCCTCCCCTGACCCCCACCCTTTCCCTTTCCATTGACTTGGGACAGCCCTTGTAGACGTGCCAATCACAGTGGGAAGAGGGGGAGAAGGAGGGAGGTCACAGTGCATGGGGTTCAAGGTCACAGTGGGCGGAGCAAAGGGGATCACAGTGCAAGTAAGTCAGGTCGTTCCCTCTGCTCAAGTCCAGCTGTCTGCCACGGCAGTGCGACCCGTGGCGGACGACCCAAGAGGCGGTGATGGCGGCGGCGGCGGCATCCTTCCCCGCACGCATTTATCTGCGCTGTTTGAAGCCCTGTGACCCATCTGGACCCAGAGGCTGTCTGATCACATGACTGGGCTGCCTGCTGTCCTCGGGTTGGGAGATCCTGGTAGGCCTGAAGAGAAAAAGATCAGAGGGAGGCCTGAAAAAGGACATAAAAGAGGTCCCCAAATCTTAAAACCAAATCTTAAAACTGCAGCTAGGGCAGAAGGCAAAGTAGCTGTCAGCCAACTCTGACTCCCTCTCTGACAAGCGGACTCAGGGGAATCTGCAAGCTGGGACGTCCCCATGGGCACAAGGGGCAGGTGGTCTGTGTTCACCTTGAGCAGTGGCCACACTCTTCCCCTGAATCTAGAGGGCGGGGGTGGGTGGGTGGGTGGGTGGGGGTGCTGGTGCTCATGGGCCCATCTTGTCCAGAGGTCATGACCACGGACAGCTCAGCCTCCACAGAACTACGTGGCATGACCCTTCCGGGTCTCGGGCAAAGGAAAACTCCTAACCAAGAAGTCAGTAGAGGGACCAGGCACCAGCCATGGCTGCCCTCCTGCTTCTCTTCAAATCATGTGGTTAATGGCTGACTCACATTAACATGGAAGACTATAAGGAGAGAGACCTTTTCTGTCTGCCAAGTGAAGGCTTGGAGGAGAATGGGAGTCTATCGAATGAATGAGGGGACAGGAAGAAGGTATATAGATTAGTTCAAGTCCCAGAATAGCAAGCCCAAGGAGGCCTCTCAAAGTCAGAAAGAGGCTGTTTTAACAAATACCACTTTAGCAGGAGCTGACAAATTTACATAATGCAACCTCTAGGACTGCAGAGGGGAAAAAAAAATGCTGGGAACAAAAAAGGATTTAGAAAATTCACCAAACATCACAGAGAGCTATTATGAGACCTGGAAGATAATATCTAAGCACGTCGTGGGGTGCCATCTGCTGTGCCAGGTGGGGTTCTCAGAACACTATACTCATTTATTTGTACAACGAGTTGACAAGGGAGGTTCTATGGTTATCCCATTTCCTCCACAGATGAGGCTATGAGGGTGCAGAGAGGTTAGGCAGCCGGAAGTGGAAGGAAATGGCAGATTCTGACTCAGAGTCTGTGCCTTTAACCTTTGTGCCACACTGCCTCCCCCCCACCCCGCAACCCGCCCCGTGCCCGCAACTGCAGAGGGGGCACAGCAGGAAGCCATGACCTCAAAGCTTGCAGTCCTGAGCCAACGGAGCAGACCCTGAACTTGCCCACCAGGTCAGGCTTGGCAGCTGGAGCTGCCACGGTTCCAGACCTGATTCTGCCTGCTTCTCATCACTCTGCCGGCCCGGCAGAGTGGTTGCTGGTGAGCCCCGCCAGCTACACTCACCTGTCCAGGATGGGTTTCTCTTGTTCCTCCTCAGGGCTGGCGCTGCCCAGGATCCGTTTCCGGGCCTCGGCGTACTCTGCCTCCCGCTGCGCTAGGGACTTGACAGGAAGGGCTGGCCTGCTGGTGGAGTTGGGGCTGCTGACCACACCGTTGCTGGTGGGCCTCTTGAGGATGCGGATCTGTGGAGGGGGCCCCGTGGGAAGGCTATCGTCCTGAATCACAATGGGCACTTTGGGAGGAGATTTGGATTTCCTGCTGACAAAGAGCAAATACAGCTTCACAAGTCCTACCCTTGACTACAGAGGACCCATCTGTGTCCCTCACCCACGCCCACTTTTCCCTCCCTCCTTCTAATTCTATTTGTTATTCTCTGGCCTCTGACCAGACACCAAAACTCTCACTCCTCAAGAGGGATTTCTCAAAAGAGCCACCTTGCCATAAGCTCACGAGGTCCTCAGGTCTGCTCCTCAGACCTAACCCCAGGCAAAGGGGGGCTGGAACAGCACCTCATTCTGGGACTTCTATCCCCAGATTCACAGTCACGTCAACCACTGTTTGGCCCCTGTGGCAAAATATTTATTCCCAGAATCCAATGACGTCAGTTAAAATCCCAACTTCCCTACACAGAGCAGAGTATATAACAGGCTGGTGTGGTGGGAGCCCCTTAGGGCAGGGGTCAGCGAAGTGTTCACACCAACCATGGCCTTCCACCACATGTGCTCACACCAGTCAAACACTACAAAGGAGCCCACTCCGCCATCCCTGCCTGGCACCAAGACAGGATTTACCAAACTGCCTCAGCCTTCGGTAAGTGACCAGGGCCTGCCCGAGACAAGCTACACCAGACAACTGGGTGATCTCTTCAGAAGAGCTTCTGATCAGAGACACCTCCCTCACCATGGCTCCCTGGGATGCGGGACGCGGCGGGGCTGGGGTAGAGGACGATCCTAGAAACAGTGCTTGGCAGTGCTCAGAGGAGAAGCCTTGTCCAAGGCTGGTGGATGTGCACACCGGGCAACGTGTCCACAAGGAGAGGTGGAAAACCACACAGGAAGGGAGAGAAACAAAAGCCAAAGGGGAAAAAGGGATCCAGGCAGGAATGATGGACCTTCAGCAGCCACAAAGACCCTCCCCAGAGCAGCCCAAACTAGCTTCTCTTCAGAACCCAACAGCCTACAGGGGCCTGTTTTCAGAGCCACGGTTGTCAGCGGGTGAAGGGGCTAGAGAACTCAGCTGCCGCCAGGGGACCTGGGACAAGTCCTGTGCGGGACAGGAATGGCGTGCCAAGGGGACTGTAACCAGACATCAGTGCAGTTGCTGAGACGAGCAGACAGACAAGGAGCCGGCCACCTGATCAGTGGCAGGGAGCCAGGAAACTAGCCGGCAGGCAGGGCACCCTGGCACCCCTGGGGAATGGTAAGCCAAGTCCAGAGAGGTCCTCTCCTCCTCCCTTCCCTGTGGGAAGCCCACAGGTTACCTAAGTCCAAAGTCAGACGGCTGAGGTTAACTTTCACCTGCTCTGAAACCCACTTTCTCTTCTGTCTGGGAAAATATCCTTAAAACGGTCTTTGAGAACTGAGAGTCTTTTCTTCCATAATACCCCCATAATGCCCTCAGCCACCACGTCACGGAAGGCCCAGAGAAATCATCTGTCCAACCTCTTTATGTCACAGAGAAAGAAACTCATGTCCAGAGGGGAAAACAACTTGTCCCAAACCTCGGAGCAACTGGAACAGAGCCAGGCCTAAAACCCACGTTTTCTGACATGTCACCTCCCCACTTTCCACCAGACCACCTCACACCGCGTACCCACTAAGTTAGAAGGCAGATGCGACAGTCGAGCCTCACTCTCAAAGACTCAAGCCACCATATCCTGGAGGGACACGCTCGGGAGCCTGCCCTGGAAGCCTAAGGGCCACCTGGAGAACACCACTGACTGCCCAGCTCTCAGCCGGCAGAGAGCATGAGCCCTCAGACCAGACAGCAGCCTTACCTCTCCTTTTGTGTGATCTTCAGTTTTTTTTCCAACCGTCTGTCTATTTCCTAGAGGAAAAAAATGTATATAAAAAGTGGAAAAAAATCTCTCTTAGATAAAAACTTATGTCTTTATTTTCAGAGCTAAGGATGGTGTCCTCTGAGCAGGGGCGTTACTGTGCCCTTTGAGGTAATGGATGCAGACCTCCCTTTACTAGACTCGGGTTTGGGAACCTGACTCCCTGAGGGTTCATCTCCCTCCATCCCCATGGCCACGGTGACAGTTCTAGACCTCGTCATGCAGCTGGGTTCTTTGTAGAGCTTCCAACTCATCTCCTGCCTGCAATCTGTCCTTCACGGAGCCACTCAAATCACCTCTCTACACAAAAATCTGGTTGTGTCACTTCCCCACTAAAGCCCCTTCAACTGCTTGCCAGATCAAGTCCAAGCTCCTACGCACGCCTTGTCCCCAGCTTCCTTTGTCTTCTGCTCCTGTTTTACATCACTGCGAAGCTGGGCTGTCCCTAAGCCCCCGAACTCCGCACGCTGATCAACCGGCCCGCAGTGGCCTCCCCTTTGCAAACCTCCACTGACCCTGCAAACTCCACATTGACATCGGCCTTTGCGTGGTGAAGTCCTCCCTGGCACCATGCGTAGTTCCTCACCTGCTTCTCAGACATTAAGCTCTCCCTTTCCCAGACCTTCATGAGCACAGGTATCACATATTTTCCAGCCTCTTCTCCCCACTGTTATGGACTTGGACTCTGGGACTGGCGCCTAGCCAAAGGTCTAGAACAAAACAGAAGCCTAACATCCGTGAAACTGGATGGCAGTGAGCCCTCACACCCTCGGCACCAGGAACTCTGAGGTGCTCCCACAGCCTTGCGCACAAGCGTCCACACGCGGGACGGGGACGCTGTGCGCGGACAAAGACCTAACCTTCAGGCTGCTTGGCTGCCCCACTGCTTTTTCCTATGAAACATTCCACTCAGCTGTCCTCAGTGAGGGCAAGACCATTTAGTACTGGAGTAGGAAAAGGTGTATGAAAAACTATTATTTCTCTGAAGAAAAGACCTCTCACAGCGGTTCTAAAGCAGGACTGGCTTTGCCCACTAGGGGACATTTAGCGATGTCTGGAGACATTTTTGGTTGTCCCTGCCAGAGAGGAGGTACTACTGGCAACCAGTGGGTAGAGTCCAGGAACGCTACGCTGTGAAAATCCTATAATGCACAGAACAGCCCCACGGCAGAGTGTCACCTAGCCCCAAATGTCAGCAGTGTTGGAGCCGACAATCCTGACCTACAGGATGTATAGGATTTTCAAAGGAGTCTAGAACTTGCAAAATGTGAAGAATCACTTCCTTAACTGCCAATAAAGTCTTTGAAATTTGCTGAGACCCACCTCAAGGCTGGGTGGTAGCCAGTTTTGGGGAATGTTCCAAATGTCCTGCAAATGACTATTCTCCGGTTGGTAAGTACAGGTCAAGCTGGTTGACTCTAGCATTCAGAACCTCTCCATCCTCTCACCTGTTAGGGCTACCCACTAGGCAAAGAATCAGAGATTATTTTCTAGTAAATTACCTTGTTCATCATTATGAAATGATCTTCTTTGCCTTAAAATCTATTATTTAACATGAATAAAGCTGCGCCTGTTTTTCTTTTGGTTACTATTTCCCAGAGTATGTTTCTCTCTTTTCCTTCTCATCTTTTCCTCTTCTTATTTTTGTCTCCTGTAAACAATATGAAGCTTGACTCACTGTACAAAGCTAGATTTCAATCCTGTCTGACACTGACCTTCATTCTGCCTGGTGCTGAGTTGTGTTTAACATTGTTTTTACGACTTACCCCACATGTATTTAGGGGCAAGCACAACAGACTGTGTTCTGAGGGTCCCATCAACTCTGTGGAGGGGCCAGGAAGCCACCAGATGGAAGACCTCTCACTCACACTTAGGACACATGCGGGCATTCAACAACTATTTGAGGACTGACTGGCAGGTGCACCAAGAGCATGGGAATGACCTGGATGGCTTCTGGGAAATGACAAGCAGGCAGGGAGAATCTAGGCCCACAGCACTGTCTGTATCAGAATTGTAATTCTTGTAAGTTTTTTTTTATTACTACCAGTGTTATGGCCTGAGTAGATACTATGTCTCACATTAGTCTAAAGCCTGTTACCATGTAAGGGCTTTCCAAGGCTTTCCACGAATAACTTACAGTTTGAAATCTCCACACTGTATCATTTTGTTCCCATCTGCAAATGATACTTCCTACTCAAGTTTCTCCACCATAAATGCAAGGTTTAACATCTGCGGGATTTAGAGGCCCTCAAACAGGGTCAGAACCAAATGCCTCCAGGGGCCGGGCAAGTAACCCAAACTCCTTTGCAGGGAGTACAGTGGGGGAACTAAAGGGGCTGAGAGGCACCGCAGGGCACTGGGCTGGCCGCAGGACACAGACATGCAGTAGAGCCCTGGCTGAGAGGCCAGAGCTCCTATTTTAGGAAAAAACGAATTCAAGATTTTTATGGGAAAGCTTACATTTTTAAACTTTATTACATGAACTCTCACTTTCATATCACTATGAGGGCTAAATAAGGCATACAGGCAAACAGCTTAATATAGGAGTCCATTTAAAAAAAAAAAAATTTGTGGTAAAATACACATTACTTTAGCTGAATGTGAGATGTCCCAACCAGGTTTTTCTCAGGACAGCAAACTGCTTCCTTCTTTCTGTAGGGCCTTAGGGAAGATAGAGAATTTGCCCAGGCCCAGCAGATGGAGACTGGATAGAGAAAAGCCCTTCAAGAGGGCATTACGGACCATGCCTGAATAAATGGGCCTCTGTCCCCAAGGTAGACATGCCTGCCATGTAATATAAAGGACCAGCTCTAAAAGTAATGACTCACATCAGTATAAAGCTTTATGGCTGTCAATACGCTTCCCCCAGACACTCATTTTCTGTTCACACCAACCCTAATAGACAAAGAACTTTTATCCTCTTCTGCGGCTCAGGGAGGTTAAGAAACCAACCCGACGTCACAAAGTAAACCACAGAGGCAGCCCAAGAATTGAGATCTTTTGAGGCCCTCTCTGATGCCAGCAACTCCCCCCCAAGATGCTCAAACCCCTGGAGATGGTAAAGCCACTAGATCCCGATCTTCTCTTCCTTGTGTCCTCTGAACGCCACTCTGCTCCCGAGCACTCCCATCAAACTCCATCACACACCATCATACCAGGCAGGATGGCTTATCAGAGCTGAGCAGGAATTCTTCCATCAGATTAGAGAACAAGATGGAAATGCAACAGCTTCAGGAGAAAGCTGATCCTGACTACGTCCAGATGGCTAGCTGGATACCAGTGTGCCCAGAGCTGGCCCCGCTAAGAGGGGGGACCCTGCCAGCAAACGGAGAGAGCAGCTCCCTCTGGAGTCTGTCCAGGTATCATGAGTCAGTCCATTCTCTTTTTGGACAAGGACTTGCAATCAATCTGCTGTCAGTCTCATGCTCCGAGAGCTGCACCAAGCCAAAACTTTCCTACAGGGTGCACTATAAGGAGAATGCTTGTCTCCTCCAGAGATGCAATAGCTCAGTGGAATTACACAGGCCTCAGGACGCTGTGTGAGGAAGCATCTAGATGTGGGCCCCGACAAGAAATCTTATCACCTGAAGGCAACTTCTCTTTTCATAAGGATGAACAGAACCCTGGTCCACGGTCAAGACTTCTGTGTCAGAGGCCTAAACACCACACGTAGTGAAAGGAATACACATATAAGCTCCTCACTCTACGACTTCTCAGAGCGACCACGGCTCACCAGGACACAAGCAAGTGTTAGGACATAAGCATAACAGAGGGGAGGTGCTAAGGAAAGTTTGATTTCCCATGACTATTCCTGGAAAGGCTATTTTTGGTCAAGTAGCACTGAGCAGACTTCAGAAGATGACGCCCTGTGCTCTGCTAAGTGGTGTGGTCTCCTCTTTGGGTCAAAACCTAAACAAAAGCTCTGTTGCGACTAACAGATAACGGGTATCACTTGCTCTGTGGGGCTACATCTCTACAAAAATGAAGTACACCCTTCTTGGTCTGAGAGAACAAGCAAAACCAGGTGGAAGGCATAGAGGCAGAAGGTCACGAAGAACCATAATGGGGAGCCAGGCAGTTCTGGACAGGGCAGGTCCCTTATGGGAGAGGCCCAGGCGACAAGGTGAACGAAGTCAGATGCAGTGAAGCAACATCTGCAAATTCCACTCACCTGAGGAAGCAGCACAGCATCACTGGCTGCTGCTGCCCTTGCCCTTGCCCTTGCCCTTGCCCTTGCCCTTGCAATGACTGTCTTTGTGAGCCCCCACAGAAAGCTGGAGGATGGAGGCACACCAGGGAAGGGGACATCCCAGTCCATTTTGTTACAGAGTCCCCGTCTTCAAAAGGATCAAAGGAGACAAAGAGGTTGGGGATGAATCTTTAAGGGGAGGCAGGTTAGCAGTAAGAGGTGGATGAGAAAGGAAAAAAACAAAGGTAGGAAGCGAGAGGAGGGGCAGAAAGGCAAAGGAGAGCAGTAACTGGGCTGCTCTGGGGCTCCCGGCAAAGTCCAGGAAGTAACAGCATCAGCCACAGCCGTACTCGCAGACCGGAATATTCAAGAAGCAGACTTTACTGGTTTACCTAGGGGTGGGGAAGCCCTGGGGGACCAAGTCAAACTAGCCCAACTCAGAAGAGACAGAGTGCACAAACCCAAATCCCGGCTCTGCTACACTGTGGGGTGGAGGGGGTGTCCTCCCCTTTCTGATGCCTGACCTGCTGTCCGCCAGCAAGAGTGCCAGGGGCAGGACTACCCGGCTCCACCAGTGCGTCCCTCCTCTGGTAACTAGAATCCCTGGTCACCAACACAATCAACACAAGTCCTAAGATTTCAGAAATCTTGTATCAAATGGAGATTCCTGGCTCGGGTTAAGAAATAATCTCTTTTTATCGGCAGAAGTTACTATTTAAGTGACTCTTCTCAGATAATTTGCTTCTCTCTGTCAGTTTCCATTTCAGAAGGTGACATTTTCTGACCTTCCTCTCAAATTCTGTAACGACTGGTTTTGGACTCCTCGTGACCCATGATGTCCCACAGGCTCGTCCGGTCTGGTGTAGCTACCCCAAATTGGGGAGCACACATCGGCAGACAGACGCTCCGTGGAATCTAAAGAGGGACAGGAACCCCGGGTGCAGGGTTTCTCTCAGAACTGAAGCCTGACAGGTCCTGACGAACACAATGCCACCATTTCAGAGAAAAGCAGAGAAGGAGATGCTGGGAAGAAGGCGGACCTTCGTTCCAACGCGTCTGGCCCTGAACTCCCGGCACTGGTGACAGTACCAGGCTGGTCTCACCGCTCTACGTCTTGGCCAGGACCCCAGCACCTACTCCCCTGCCTACAGGGCCTCCTGTGACCCCAGCAAGGCACCTATGTCTCCCATACCACACAACTGGATGAGACTCTGCCTATTTCTACAAGAGCCCCCAATTTCACTTAGGAGTGAAACACAAGAATTCACAGCTACAGCCAGCGAAATCTGGTTGAAAGCTATCAGACGAAAAGGTCTCTGTACGTTTAGAGCACACCACGGGCCATTTCAAGTCTAGACATGCAGTCACAGAGACTTCTCCAAACCACCCCCACACCAACTCTTTGTTTTTGTTTTTTGTTTGTTCTAAACTATTTTGTTTTTTAAGATTTTATTTATTTATTTGAGAGAAAGAGGCAGAGAGAGAGAGAGAGAGAGAGAGAAGCAGACTCCCCACTGAGGGGGAGCCTGATGTTGGGGTTGAACCCAGGAACCCGAGATCACGACCTGAGCCAAAGAGAGTAGATGCCTGACTGACTGGGGGCTCCCCCCCCACCCAGCTCCACCAACTCTGTGAACTGTTCTAGCCCTGCCTGCCTTGCTTCTGGCAGAGGCAGGCACAGGGACGCTGCTTATTCTATGGGCGCTGGCTAACCAGGGAGAGAAGCCCCCAAAGTCTTACCATTCCAGGATTGATTTTTTTTTTTTTTTTAAGATTTTACTTATTTATGTGACAGACAGATCACAAGAAGGCAGAGAGAGGAAGGGAAGCAGGCTCCCTGCCAAGCAGAGAGCCCGATGCGGGGCTCGATCCCAGGACCCTGAGATCATGACCTGAGCCGAAGGCAGAGGCTTTAACCCACTGAGCCACCCAGGCGCCCCCTGGGTTTGATTCTGAAGCGATGATTCATTCAAGATTATCATCAGGTTCAAAACATTAACTCAAGTCCTGGGCAAACTTGATTGGTTAAATCAGAAAAAAAGGCAAAAATGTGGGATGCCTGGCTGGCTCAGTCTGTGGGACGCGTGACTCTAGATCTTGAAGTGGTAGGTTCGAACCCCGGGCCGAGTGTAGAGATTACTGAAAAATAAAATCTTTAGGGGCGCCTGGTGGCTCAGTCACTTAAGTATCTGCCTTTGGCTCAGGTCCTGATCCCGGGGTTATGGGATAGAGTTCCCTATAGGGCTCCCTGCTCAGCAGGGAGTCTACTCGTCCCTGTCCCTCTCCCTCCCCCACCCCCGCTAGTACTCTCTCTCACTCTCTTAAATAAAACCCTAAAAAATTTTTTTAAAATAAAATAAAATCTTTAAAAAGACAGCATTTAGAAGTTGAGACTCAGGGCGCCTGGGTGGCTCAGTAGTTAAAGCCTCTGCCTTCGGCTCAGGTCATGATCTCAGGGTCCTGGGATCAAGCCTCACATGGGGCTCTCTGCTCAGCAGGGAGCCTGCCTCCTCCTCCTCCTCTCTCTCTCTCTCTCTCTGCCTACCTCTCTGCCTACTTGTGATCTGTCAAATAAATAAAAATCTGTAAAAAAAATAAATAAAAATTAAAAATTAAAAAAAAAAAAAAAAGAAGTTGAGACTCAAGACCATCAAGGCCATGACATTGGTTGCCTTTTTAATACAGACACATCTGTCTGTCGGAAGGTTCTACTTCCCATAAAACAATCCTCCATTCTGTTACTCCCTTAGCAAGGAAAAAGATTCCACCTTAAGTGGGTTACTGTGGGGGCACAGTATACAGGTTTAAAATCCCTTCCCTAAGGAAGTCCATGTTTTGCTAATATATCTCAAAGGTGTCCTTTTGCTTCGCTGTGACAAAAAGCTGGAAACAAGCATTTGCGGAAAACCTACTATAATGTAGATGTGCCAGATGCTGCTGGACTCCCAGAGGTTAGGCAATCGTTGCTGAAGAGGAGAGCCCACCAGGAGGGTTAAGACAGGTAAGTGAACTACAGTTGCTGTATTAGCTGTACAAACTGTTTTGGGAAGAGAAATGGAGAGCGAGCGATCCTGTGATGAGGAGTCAGGGAAAAACGCAGAGACCTAAAGAACAAGAGAGTCAAGGAAAAGGGAGGGGTATAAAAAGAACAGGGCGAAAGATGAAAACATGAAGGAAAGGAAAAAAAGGAAAGGGACCCCAAATAAGAGATTTCCTAAGATGAAAACCTTCTGAGATTACCTGAGCTATAGTAGGTAATGGTTTTTTTTTTTTTAAAGATTTTATTTATTTATTTGACAGAGAGAGATCACAAGTAGACAGAGAGGCAGGCAGAGAGAGAGAGAGAGAGAGAGAGAGAGAGAGGGAAGCAGGCTCCCTGCCGAGCAGAGAGCCCGATGCGGGACTCGATCCCAGGACCCTGAGATCATGACCTGAGCCGAAGGCAGCGGCTTAACCCACTGAGCCACCCAGGCGCCCCTAGGTAATGGTTTTTATTAGCTGCTATGAACACTCCTCAAAAGGCTTTGGCGGGTATGTGTCAAGACAAAACAATTCTTACTCCCTTGGAAGGGAAAACTGCTTCCTGCTTTCCTTCCCAAGTTCACTGGGGCTTTCAGGATCTCTCTGCACCTGCCCAGGAAGAGGAAATCCTTTGGGCACACTTTCCAGCTACACCACCCAGTCCTGTGGCCACCACACATGGCCAGTCCCAATTGAGCTGTGCTGTAAGCACCAAATTCACAGCAGGTTTCCTAGACTTAGTCCAAAAATAGTGTAAAATAGCTCGTTAACCTATTATCAGGATTGATTACATGCTGACATGATACTATTTGGGGGATACTGCAATTTTAATATTTAAAATATTAAAATTAGGGGCACCTGGCTGACTCAGCAGGTAGAGCATGCAACTCTTGATCTCAGGGTTGTGAGTTTGAAACCCCCTCCGCCTCCCCCCACACCCCCATGCCCACTGGTTGTAAAGATTACTTAAATAAATAAAACTTTAAAAAATATATTAAAGTTAATCCCACCTATTTCTTTCCACTTTAAAAAATTTTTTTTAAGATTTTATTTATTTGATAGAGAGTGATCACAATAGGCAGAGAGACAGGCAGAGAGAGAGGGGGAGCAGGCTCCCTGATGAGCAGAAAGCCCGATGTGGGACTTGATCCCAGAACCCTGAGATCATGACCTGAGCCGAAGGCAGAGGCTTAACCCACTGAGCCACCCAGGCGCCCTCTTTCCACTTTTTAAATGTGGCTTTGAGAAAGTTTTAAGTTAGATGTGCGGCTTGCATGGTACTTCCCTGGGCAACACTGCTAGAGAGCTAACCTTTGAGTATCAGCATTCAAATCTTAGAATAAGATGTATCTATCTCTGGTACACACTTTTTTTTTTTTTCAACGATTCCATCTATTCATTTGATAGAGAGAGAGAGAGAGAGAGCGTGCGTGCGCGCTCGCAGGCACAACCAGGGTTAGTGGGAAAGGGGGAAAGGCTACCCGCTGAGCAGGGAGCCCAACGCAGGACTTGATCCCAGGACTCTGAGATCATGACCCAAACAGAAGGCAGCTGCTTTAACTGAGTCACCCAGGTGCCCTCTGCTACACATTTAATCTTTCAGCAACTAGCAACCGAATGCCTCAGGTACCCAAGGGGCATGCTGTTTACGCTGTGCAAAACCTCCTCTGGTGCGTCCCTTCATTTTGGCATGACAGCAACTAGAACTTACCCAGGGCCCAATGTCTGGCCCAGGCCCCGCTCTGAGTAACACTCACCACCTCGAGTCAAACCAGCTCTGAAACTGCTGCTGTTGGAGTCACCAATGACCGCCACTGCTGCCAAATTCCACGGTAAATTCTACATCCTTACTTCACTCAACCTCCCGGCCTCATCCAACACTGCTCAAAACTCCTTCCTTAAGGCATGTCTATCCTTCCTTCCTTCCTTCCTTCCTTCCTTCCTTCCTTCCTTCCTTCCTTTTCTTTAGACAGGGGGGAAGGGAGGGGCCAAGGGAGAGAATCCCAAGCAGGCTCCATGGGAAACACAGAACCTGACAGGGGGTTCAATCCCACAAGCCTAAGATCATGACCTGAGCGGAAATCAAGAGTTGCACACTCAACTGACTGAGCCACCCAGATGCCCCTCCTAAAGATGGTGCCCCATCTTCTATACCAGCCTCCCAGTCTCCTCCTACCTCCCTGGTAGCTTCTCTCTTACCCCACATTTGATTTCTTTTGCAACAGGACAGGCTCCTCCTCCTCTCCAGATCCCTAGAGGTTGGAGAGTTTGCACCTCTCCTCTTCTGTAGCTCCACTGGCTTATTCGGTGATCTCATCTACTTCCACAGCCTTTTTTTTTTTTTTTAATTATTAGATTTTATTTATTTATTTGAGAGAGGGAGTGAGCAGGAGCAGGGGGGAAAAGCAGACTCCCCGCTAAGCAGGCCGCCAGACGTGGGACTCAATCCGGGGACTCTGGAATCATGATTCAAGCTGAAGGCAAACGCTTAACCGACTGAGCCCCCCCAGGTGCCCCTCCACAGCTTTACAGACACTGATAGACAACTGTTGACTCGACATGCCCATTTTGATTTTGCAAGGGACCTAACCTCACCAGGTCCAAAATTAAACTCTTGATTTCTCTGACTCACCCAAGCCTGCTTCTCCCCCAGTCCCTCCACTTAGCCCATCTCAGAAATTCCAGTCTTCTCGCAGATCAGGCCAAAGACTCTGGAGTCATCTCTGATGCCTCCTTCATACCTCTAATCAGTGGAACTTGTTGGTTCTACCTCCAAAACATGTCCTGAATTTTCTCAACACTTCTGCTGCTATGACCTCCCTGGTCCAAATTACCACGGCCCTTGAATGGACAGCTGAAGTAGCATTTTCATCAGTCTGGGTTTCTACTCCTGCCCCTACAGCTTAGTTCACACACAGTGGCCAGAACGATCCTTTTAAAAACCAAGTCAGCCTCTGCTCAACACCTTCACATGGCTTCCTATTTCAAGGTCATATCCACCATGGCCTACTAGTCTACAAGATCCGGCTCCCTGATACTTCTAACCTCTTCTCTTACCACTCTGCAATTACTATTAGCCTCCACCATTCCTCAAATAAAACAAGCATGCTCCAACCTCAGGGCCTTTGCACTTGCGGTTCCCTCTGCCTGAAATGCACTTCCACCAGCTTCTGCACACTTTCCTTCTCACTTCCTTCAGGTCTCTCTTCCTATCTTTGTTGAGAGGCCGTCTCTAACCTCACCCCCTCCGCCCACCAAAACGACACTTATCCCAGACACTTTCCCGTGTTTTGTTTTGTTTTTAAGATTTTCAAATATTTATTTATTTGACACAGAGAGAGAGAGTGAGAGAGGGAACACAAGCAGGGGGAGTGTGAGAGGGAGAAGCAGGCTTCCCAATGAGCAAGGAGCCTGATGCAGGGGGCTCGATCCCAGGACCCTGGGATCATGACCTGAGTCAAAGGCAGACGCTTAATTAAGGACTGAGGCACCCAGGTGCCCCTGTTTTACTTTTCTTTATTGTGTATGTGCAGAAAACATTACTGTTTTACTGTCCATCTTCCTCCACTAGAAAGCAAGCTTTATGAGAAACTTCATTCACTACAGTTGTCCACAGTGCCCAAAATAGTACCCAATACATGAATTCATGAACCATCCTATGAAACAGGGTTTTAGGGATATATTCCCATTTCACGAATGACTTAGAAACTGATTCTGAGAGTTTAACGTAACTCGGCATGGTTCCACAGCGCGTATGATGGAGCGGAGCCAGAATCTGAAGTGGGTCTAGTGGGTCCAAAGGCAGCAACACTATCCATTTCTAAATAAGAGCGAAGGGGGCACCTGGGTAGCACAGTTGGTTGGGCGTCCAACTCTTGGTTTTGGCTCAGGTCATGATCTCAGGATTGGGAGATCAAGACCCACATCAGGCTCTACCCTCAAGCGTGGAATCTGCTTGGGACTCTCTCTCTCTCCCTCTGCCCCTTCCCTCCCACTTGTACACACCCTCTCTCAAATAAATATTTAAAAAACAAACAAAAATAAGAGCTAAGGCTGCCGTAGGCATTTTTCAGCAATGGTGGCGGCAGCAGCATTCTCCAAGCACCTGCCACAGATTCATGTAAGGAAGACACTGTACCCTCCCTTTACCACCTCTCATACTCAGCACAATCTGAGGGATGGACAGCAGCCTTGCTACACACTCAGAGGTTCAATGACTTGACTAAGGCCACTCAACTAGTAAGTGACAAAACTGATCCCTAAATCTCGAGAGGAGGGAGCCGAAAGGTTCAGGAGCTAGCTAGCATGTGGCCACAGAACTACTAAAGCAGGATAAAGGCTGACGGGGAACACCAACCTGCCTCCCCTGCACCCCAGGTCAGGTTAATGCAAGCGCATTAACCTCAGGAAGGACTACAGCAGAGGCAGATCACAACGAAGTCCAGAGCTTAAATCTGTGAAGAAATTCCCAAAAGGAAGTAATTCTTCAGCAGAGGACAAGCCTTACAATTTAGATGTATCCCAAGCTGGAGAGCCTGAGAAACTATGAGTTGCCATGTTGAGACACTGTTTCCTTCTGCTTCCAGGACCTCTTAAAAGGGGCTCCATGGGAGGGAATCCATGCAACCCTTTCCTTTAAAGGTAAAGAACAGGCAGCAGTGGGAGTAATAATGGCGGTGAGCCCTGTCCTTGGAATAAAACAGTGGGTAGAATCTAACAGGGCTCCCCTTTCTCCAAGTTTATTATTGCTTTTCCCTACAACTCATAGAAAAAGGAGTGTATTAGTTCTCCGGTGCAGCAATAAAAGAGACCTCCCAGCCAGTCTCAGGAACTTCCCACTCTACCCAGACAGAGGGCGTGCTGGAGGGGCTGGAGGGCTGGGCAACAACGCCCTCACGCTCCCGGCTCCCGGCAACGCACTCTGCTCTAACACCTGCCTTTGTGTGACACTTTACTAAGTGTTCCACTCAGCTCTCACCATCAGGCAAGGCAAGACTTTATCAACCTAAGTTTACAAAAGAAGAAACTGAAGCTGACAGAAAGATAGGCAGTGATCTGCCCAAAACCCAGACCTGGCACCTAAACCCTTAGCCTAGCCTTCTAACTTTTGTTATTGCCAGAGATGGAGGAAGTGGGTCACTAACTGGCAGGAGTGTCCTACTCTTTCCTCCTTTTAAAAAGACAGAAAGGCTCCTCTCCCAAAGGAAATACGCATGTGGACTCTGGGGAATGGCACAAAGTCATTCTTACCTCCCCTCTATCCCATCAGCTACACCACCACCAGCTTTTATCCTAACACCCAAGGGCACTGTCATCAAAGGCTAACTCGAATCCTGGCACTAAGCAGGCAGCAAACACAATGCCTCCAGGGCCAAGCCGATAAAGCAAGCAGGACAGAACACAAGAGGCAACACAATACATAAAGTGGGGACTCCAGAGAGGACAGGAGAAGAGAGCAAGTAAGACCCAGGTAAAGGCATTCAAATTCAATATCTAAAAAACAACGTGCACCCCAAAGAGTATACAGGCTGAATATTCAAGAGCTGCCAGTTTGCAACTACAGATACAGGAATCCTTAAGAGAGCAGATGGAGTTAGTAAATCTTCTCAAGAGATCTGAGCAAAACTTATTTATCTCTTTTCACTTGGCCAGATGTTAAAAAGTGATTTCCCTCCTATAATCCATATTTCAACCAGCACGTCACTTGCCATCAGTGCTCACTATTCTTAGTCTTACAACAGAGAGCAGCAGCATCCTCTTGGCTCTTGAGAAACAAATTCGAGTTTCTCAGACATGGAAATTTAGTACCTCCTCATCAGGCCACAGAGGCAGAAGGTCAATCCCAGGTGAGACAAGTAGCAACACCTCAAAGGAACTAGCAACTAAATATCCTAAAGCACTTAACTAGTTAATTATCTGCTAAAAAGCAAAGGTAAATAAACAGTCCAGAACGCTCCCTAGAGTGTGGGCTCAGGATGCCAACAGCCAAGCTGAGATCAACCAAGTGATTTCCTCTCCTGGACGCTAGGAATAAGAACACCTCCACGGGGGCGCCTGGGTGGCTCAGTTGGTTAAGCGACTGCCTTCGGCTCGGGTCATGATCCTGGAGTCCCGGGATCCAGTCCCACATCGGGCTCCCTGCTCAGCAGGAAGTCTGCTTCTCCTGCTGACTTCTCTTCTCTCATGCTCTCTCTCTTTCATTGTGTCTCTCTGCCTCTCAAATAAATAAATAATATACATATATATTAAAAAAAAAAAAAAAGAACACCTCCACGTCTCTAGGTCACAGAGACTGACCGGGGAGATGAACATACAAATGCACTCTGCCCAGGCTGTAGTGAGCCCGTCACCTACTATCTAAGAAGCCCTTCCAAAAGGGGTCTGTGGGCTCATGGTCCGAGTCCACTCACCAGTGAGAGGAGCAACCAGGTAGCAAAAAACAGAACTGACAGCTGGAGGGTCACAAATGCCTGCGTAAGCCAAGGAAGCCAGAGCAGGAGGGCTGGGAATTTGGCTTTCAGGGTCTAGGAAGAGCAGTGACAATCCTGACCTCACCAGATTCGCGTCATAACTATCCCGCAACTGTACATGTTATTCCTTTTAGAAAGGAATGACTGTTATTTCCTGTGTTCATTTTATAAGGGCAAGGGTTTTGGGTGTGGGGAGGGGATGACTCGATGGGAAGGACATTTTGAAATGCCTTACCCTCAGGGATGAGTCTTTATCTACGTAAGGACCAAAGTCAGGATGTGTTGCTAATTTCTGAGGTGGTGGGTCTTAACCTCTATCTTCCCATCAAACATCCTGCAGAGAAATGAATGTTAAAGAGAAGGATGCTTGGCAGAGGCTAGCAGTTAAAAACACTTCAGCAAGAGAAATCTCTATGGTTACTATTTAAAAAAAAAAAAAAATGCATTCTGTGTTTTGGCCACAGTTATAAGCAGCTAAACTCAGTCTTCTCCTAGGAAACCAACAAGTCAGTAACTGTCCCAACAGAAAAAAAATTTCTATTCCTGTAGGGCAAGTGTGCAGGAAAGAACACAGCATACCTTGTGAAGGCTTCTACCTGATACTGCCAGAAAGGGACATTACGGCAGGGAAGCCACTGCAGTATAAACGTGAAAACTGGAAAGAAAGGGCTGGCCCCAAGGATACATTTGAGTCATCAGATCGAGACAGCAGTGCCTTTTCTCTTTGTAGGCATTTACTGAAAGCTTCAGAGAGATACACTAAGTTCTCTCCTGTTGTGTAAGGAATAGCAAGAAGGCCTGTCTGTGACTGCCTGAATTTCTGGCCCACAGCAACCATGGCAGCGCTCTCAAACACCCAGGGCATGCTGGGAACAGGCCCCCCATGCAGCCCAATGAAAAGAGCTGAGAAGTTAGAGTGAAAAGCTCATTATCCTACCTTCTTTGAAATCATAGTGAAACAGATCTTTTTCCAGGGTCGCAGGGACAGACGGCTCAGCATGATCATGTCTACACGGGCCAACTGCTTTACAGAGAGCCCTCGCTGAGCACATCACAGTCCTTCGGACCCAGTCTTCCCGGAAAGACTGGAATAGCTTAGAAATGGTTCCTTCAGGCACAGTAGTACACCGGGACTGTGCTTCATACCACAAGTCTTAAATGCCTTCTTTACTATAAGGATAGACAAAGAAATCAGCACCAGGGAGCTCCAAAATAACTGTTATTTGCCCACTACCCACAGCCACTGTAAATATTCTATAATGACAACAGTTACAGGAAGTGCTGAGGACCTCAAAGTGAGGTAGAAGCCATGCTTCAGGGAGAACAGCCTCTTCTCTAAAGAATAAGAAGTTTGGGGCGCCTGGGTGGCTCAGTGGGTTAAAGCCTCTGCCTTTGGCTCAGGTCACGATCTCAGGGTCCTGGGATCGAGCTACACATCGGGCTCTCTGATCAGCTGCGAGCCTGCTTCTTCCTTTTTCTCTGCCTGCCTCTCTGCCTACTTGTGATCGCTGTCAAATAAATAAATAAAATCTTTAAAATAAGAAGTTAATCAAAGTTCTTATCTCTTATAATCTACGTCACTACCCTGCTTTAAAAAAAAAAAAAAAATCCTTTAAAGTTCTCTTTCAGGACAAAGTCCAAGGGCCCCAGAACCAAGAACAACGAGGCCCCCCTTCCTGATCTGGTCCCTGCATACCTCTCGGGCCTCATCTCTTTCCATTCCTCTCTGCCAACCCCCTACACTACAGCCAGAAGGAAGTATTTGAGTATTTGCAGCTCTTCCAATGCAGCCCATTCTTCTCTTGCTGCCTGTATGCACAATGGCCCTACACTCTACCCACCCCTCCCAGATTTACTACAACTTAATTCAAGTGTCCTTTGAATCATCACCTTCTCTACAAGGCTGTCTCTGATCCCAGCCATGGTACCCCATCTATGCCTCGTCCCAAAAAAAGTACTGCCTTACCTGTCTGACTCCTCCACTGCACTGGGTCCAGTGCCTGGTATATAGTATTCAGTGTTTACTGACACCTTCCTACGTAGACTTGTATGCCACCCAGCATTGCTGGGTGGTCATGTTTAGAGGCTCAAAGAGGGTAAAAAAGTAAAAATAAATTTGAATTCTAGTCCAGAAGACCAGTCATCCTTTAACTTAAGATACATTTTCTTTCAATTAGCTACACAACTTGCCCTCGCCAAAAACAAAAAGCACTTTCGAGATGCAAAGAAATCAGAGAGGTTGCCAATGCATTAACTACCAGTCCAATTCCATTTGCATACCATCTATCTTCCCCCAGGATCGGATTAGCCCATTACCTACGAGATGGACTCAGTCATGTCTTTTTTCTTTTCTTTTTTTTTTTTTTTTAAAGTCTAAATAAGTGAATATATAAAGCTCCAAGCTATCAGAAACTGAGCAAACTGTTGACCTGATTTTTCTTTCCTGGAGCACAACGATGTCTTCCAATTACAAAATGCTCTATTTGTCCCCTGAAATGTGCTTAAGACAAAGTACAGAATTTAGAGTTTGAATCAACATTAACTCAGTTTACATGTTCATTTCTCCCAAAGGCAGTATATTCTGAAAGAAGCGTTTCCTTAGTGGAATGTAAGCCATATTCCTTGAACTGTCCTTTGATTGGGGATGGAACTCCTTAGGAGGAAACAGGCAAAGGCACGATTCTATCTTAGGTCAGTGTTCACCATACTAAAAGCAAAAAGCAGCCTATATGCAGAACATCTGCAGTGTTTCTCAAAGCCTTCCCCAGAATGACACAACAGCATTTGTTATTGAGTATTTTGAAGATATGCAAGAAAAAAATGACCTCAGATGTTTGACATATAAGACATTCCAGCATGTCAAAAATTTTTTGTGGTGCTGAGGACAGGGATCACCAAAAGCCTCTACTCTCAAGGATGAGAACTACCTTCAGATCATATAAAGTTAGAGGGGTCACTTTAGAAATTAGCCAATCCCCATTTGCTTGTCTTCCCGCCATCCAGATTGCTTCTTTGGAAGGGTGGGAACTTAACACTCATTACTATGTATCAGTTGGAAGACAGGATAAACAGAAGCTGAGACTTTTGCGGATTACCTATGCAACTAGCTACATCTGAAAGACATGTACAGTGCACTGGTTTCCCAGTCATGTGGACATAGTGCTTCATCCCCCTCTCTGGCTCTCCTCCTGCAAAAGTGCACATCTACAAAATCCTTCGTGAAATTAAAAAAGGGAATCAAATTCAAGAGAGCCTTCAAATATAAGCCCCAAACAAACATATTAAAAAAGAAAGGTGATGCCCAACTCCCAAGTCTTCTCAAGATCCCAGGTAGAGAGACAGCAAAATGCTACAGACTGAACCCTGCTTTGCAGTCAGATAGGCTTGGTGTCAAATCCCAGCTCCTTACTTACATCTGTGTGATCTTGAGCAAGGCAAGTTACTCCCTAAACCTCAGTTTCCTTGTTTATAAAAGGACAATAACTACAGGTTATGTCAATAGTTCAATTAAAAGATATAGAAGAAACATGCATTTTGGCAATTACCGCTCATTATGTCAACAAGGCAAGGTCTGGGTTCCATCTCTGTACCTGGCACTTTTAAAGGATTTTACTGAAGCAAAGCAAGAAAGAATAGTGAAAACATCAGAAAGATTTAAATTAAATCTTAGATCTCTGGGGTTCATTCAGCTGTAAAATGTGGGACTGGGCTAGCTGATCCCTTAGTGAATCACACATTCTGAAAAACAAAAGTAATCCCCAATTTCTGAATCCTGCATGCATTCTTATCATTTTCTTCTTCTTTAACATGAAATGCTCATGTCCCTTATAAACAGGTGAGAAAAATCAAAGAAAGGCCAAGATGCTCAAGCAGCTTATCATTTGAGTCACTCAAATTGCAGGCCAGGCTCCTTTTTCTTTGCAGGAGGGTGTCTGAATGATACACTCGTATTAGAGGTAGGCAATAAATGCCTGTACCCGGAACTTTTGCATTCTCTGGCACAAAGTCACAGCTAAACACACTGTGTACCTAGCACATAGAAACACTCAAAAAATGTTTGTTGAATAAATACCCAGATGACACCTGTTGCTCCGCTCCGTACAAAATCTTTCAATTGCTCTCCTAACTTAAGTCAAAATCCAAGAAAGATGGTCAGCACATAAGAACTGTACCAAACACCTGAACGACATAATTTTTCAAAACCTTAATTATGCTACGTGGAAAAACATAAACACCGTCAAAGAAATGCTGAACCACCGGAAAAAACTTCGAAGCCAAGCAAAGTTTCAACATTCCCGCAGGGATACACCCACTGCGGCGAGGGTCAATTTCTTGACGTCTTCCAGCTCTACTGAGCACCCTCAAAGGGGCTGGGGGGGGGCGAGGTGGGGGGGCGCCCAGCTCCTATTCTACCCTGGTACACTCGGCTCTCCAAAGCTCCACTCCCAACACATAAACCTTGAAGGTGGCTGTCACTCGAGCCCAGCACTGAACAGACACGAACACGGGGAGACCAAAAGGCCATCTCCCCATCTTCACGAGGGTCACCACAGAACCGCAAACTCTGAGAAGACCCAAATTAATCACAAACCTAACAGAAGTGGTTCCGGCTGTTCCAGCTTGGGATAAACTATTTTCCTACAGCTTCTGGGAGTCAAACAAAAACTCCAAAAGCAAAACCGAACGGCCCCTTTCCCCCCTCCCCCAGGAATGTGGCCACTTTACAAATCACAAGCACTCTCCGAGACCTTCGCCCGAGGCTCAGATCGTTGGGTGGCTCCCAGGGGAGAGGGGCTGCCCGCCGGGCTTTTGGTTGTTCCGGCGGGGTCCCCGGGAGACCCGCCTGCAACGCGCTCTCAGTAAAACTGAAACAGAAAAAAACCCCAGACTCGCCCACCGTGGCGGAAGGCGCGAAGCAATAGGGGATTTTAGCGCAGAGTGGAGGGGCCCAGAGACGACTCAATTTCCTCTCCTGCCCTCCGCAGCTCTTCTCCGGAGCCCCGCACGCCACCCCAGTCCGCGCACCCCCCGCCCCACATGGTGTGTCCTTCCTCATCAGAGCACATGAACTTTAAAATGGTGACTCGGGCGGGGGGGGTGGCGGCGACAAGAGAGGAAGGGTCAAAGAGCCCCGGGACGAGCAAGCGGGCGCGGGAGTCAAGAAAAGAGCCCCTGGGTGGCGGGTGGGGCGCCCTGGGTGACGCGCACGTCGGGGGTACGGAGGGAGGCGCACCGGGCAAAGGTGGAGGGAGAAATGGAACGCGGCCCCTTTAAGAGGCCTTCACGGCGCTCAGGGACCGGGGGCCTCTCCTCCACCCCCGGCCCGGCGTGTGGGTCTCTCCTTGGGGAGAACCATCCCCAGGCCCGCTCCCCGGAGGCTCCCCTCACGCCAGGTCCCGCCCGGCCCTGCCCCGCGGCGGCGGCTCCTCCTTACCCCGCTGTCTGCCGCCTCCTCCCAGCTCTCAGCGACCTCCTCATCTTCCATCTTACTCGCCGCTTTCCCTCCTCCCCCACCCCCTCCCCGCGCCTGCGCCCTGAAGCGCGCCTCCGTCGCGGGCGCAGGCACGCAAAGCTTTACTCAATGGACCCCGCCCCTTACCAAGCCCGGAAGACGCACCCCGCCGGGGCCACTAGCGTAGTGAGAGCCATCTTGGAAAAGGGCAGACGATCCCGAAGGCCGCCGTTTTTCTTAAGGGCAACATGTTAACTCTCGTAGTGAATGGGAGAGCCCCTGTGAAGTCATCGTCTTGAGTACGGAGAGTGTGTTCTTTGGAGCCATCTTTTCTAAGGGCAGGCAATTACTGAAAACTTTTTTTTTTTTTTAAGTGAGTCGTAATCTTTATAAACTGCAGACTACACTTTTTTCAAAGTTCTGAAAACGTTTTATACCTCACCAGAGGATGAAAAATACCTGCGGATGCATAAGACATTTTATTATTTCTGTGTGATAGGGGGGAAATTTTTACAGTTTTCCTGCACACAAAGCAGTATAACAAGCATCTGTTAACCCTCCTTCGTATCCTCAGTAAGAACATCCTTAGTTGATAATACCGGCACCCGAGTTGGACAACCAGCACTACTAAAGTTCTCCTGAGTCGTTAACGACAGATACATAATCATTTCCTTAAAAATTTACTTACGCATCTCCCTAAACAATATTCTTGTTTTATTTTTCTCCAGTGCAGTGGTAGAGACCTTCAACTTTAAAGTTCAACTTTGACACTTTCAACTCAAACAAACTCCCGTGATCTTATGAAGTTACTTAAGGTGTCTGTTCCTCAGTTTCCCGGAGTGTACAAAAACAGAGATAATAGTAGTGGTAGCCGCTTCAAAGGCAGATCGTCAGAATTAAGCTAGTTACTATAAATCGTCAGAATTATGGGCACCTGGGTGGCTCAGTGGGTTAAAACCTCTGCTTTCCGCTCAGGTCATGATCCCAGGGTCTGAGGATTGAGCCCCACATCAGACTCTCTGCTCAGCAGGGAGCCTGCTTCCCCCTCTCTCTGCCTGCCTCTCTGCTTACTTGTGATCTCTGTCTGTCAAATAAATGAATAAGATCTTAAAAAAAAAAAAAAAAAACCCTGAAGAGTATAAAATTAAAAAAAAATCATCAGAATTAAATTAGTTACTATATAAAGCATGGGACAATGCTTGGCCAGCAGTAAGACTTCCAAACATTAACTGTTATCATTACCAGGTAGGTGTCTTGCCTCCCTAAGAAGACTTGAAACTCTTTACTCATCCATTCTTTCCCAAAACAAGAGAAAAGTAAACACCATGTGTTTTTGTTCTCACTGATGTGTTCGTATAGGCCTCCCAGTATTAAAGCCCTGTCATTTGGTACTGTTGCATTTAGCCATTGTAATCAAATTATCTAACCCAAAATGTGTTTCCTTTCATGGTTTTAGCATGCCAGTCATCTTCCTAAAGTAACAGCTTCCTGTTGAGAATTTTTGCAATTGCAGTCCTAATAATTATGGTTGTAAACTGCAATCATGTATTAAATGTTACGTCTTTAGAAGTTAAAGTGATGTGCTTACTAATTCTCTGGTTTCATGACTTCCTGTCTCTGAAATATGGATCATCTCAGGATGTGTCCTCAGTCCATCGTTTTTGCCTTGACGCTCATGGTGTGAGCCACCCACTGAACACTAAAATTCCCAAAGTTGATTTCCAGCCCTGACCTCCCTGGGTGTTTCTGAGGCTTCTTCTTGGCATCTCCACATGGATATTCCATTTGCAGCTCAAATTCTCTAAAATACAACTAATACTATGGGCAGCCTGTCCAACTTCAAAGAAAAAGGGTTTTGTCTTGTTCATTCTCCAGAGCTATATTTATTTTGAATACATTCTTCCGTGAACCTATTCCCTTAAATGAATCATCCTGACTAAGTCTTAGGGACAGTAGGGGGGATGCGATTGTCTATCAGGCTTCATCTAAGTCTCACTCTTGGGGTGTGATTAGTTTTTCTTCAAGGCTGAGGACACTTTCTTTTGAAGGCTTTGTGGTTGTAGCATGTTACCAGCAGAGGGAGATAGTTCCTTACAATTTTGTTATATTTGGCAATGCGCCTTAACAAAGCAATTAGTTGGGCATTCCTGGGACTGAGTTTTCTAGGAGAACAGAAAGATAAAGATCTAGGAGACCATTGGAGGATGCTGCAAAGGAAATGGCCTTTTTTCCAACCGATGGGCCACCAGGAGACCAGCCCTAGTTAATCATATAGGCCCTTTGTGACTTTGGGCAAGTCCCTTCTTCATCTATAAAATGAAGAAATGGGGCCAAATGAACTCTAAAATTGAGGAAGTGGTGGTGGTTTTCTTCCACTGGGGGGTTTTCTTCCACTTCTTCCCCAAAAGTTGAAGTAGGGGCACATACATATATTAACAGATATCCTAAAACATGATATACCACTCATGTTTGGGACTTGCACTCAGAACTGCAGGCACCTTTCATAGACCGTGTAAAACACTGAGATGTGAAAAGAATTAAGAGCAAAGCCCCAGGCGCGCCTGGGTGGCTCAGTCAGTTAAGCATCTGACTCTTGATTTCAACTCGGGTCATGATCTCAGGGTTGTGAGATTGAGCCCTGCCTGGTGAGCCTGGAGCCTGCTTGAGATTTTCTCTCTTCCTCTCCCTTTGCCCCTCCCCTCCTCCAAAAGAGCAAAGCCCGCAGTGAACAAACTTTCCATCTAATGCATGAACTGGAGCTATATAGGCAGTTATGTCAAGAAATAAATGTTAGGGGTGCCTGGGTGGCTCAGATGATTAAGCGTCTGCCTTCGGCTCAGGTCGTGATCTCCAAATCCTGGGATCGAGTCCCACATCAGCTCCCAGCTGCTTCTCTCTCTTTCCCTCTGTCTCCTCCCCCACTTGTGTTCTGTCTCTCGCTCTCAAATGAATAAATAGAACCTTAAAAAAAAGAAAGAAAGAAAGGGCAAACTTACCAATATTTAAAGGGTACATGCCTTTTGACCCAACAATTGCATTTCTGGGAAATTTCCCTGTAGATACATTTGCGCATATGCAAATAACAAAAGTACAAAGATATTCTCGGCTACTTTGTTTATAGTCACAAAGCAGGAGAGTTGAATGTCCATCTCTAGAGCATTTGTTTAAAAGATATATGGTACATTCATACAAAGGGACAGAATGCAATTTGCTAACAAAATTTCGTTGGTCCTAAATATGCTGACATGGAATGACCTCAGAGAATTATTGTTAAATAAATTTTTTTTTTAAAGCAGCAAGGTAAAGAACAACATGTTTAGTTTGTTGCTATCTCTAGGTTTATTTATTTAAATATGTATGTGGGGTTTTGTTTTTGTTTTTGTTTTTTTTTTTTGTTTGTTTGTTTTTTAAATTTAAGCAACCTCTACCCCTAATGTGGGGCTCAAACTCATGATGCAGAGATCAAGAGTTGCATGCTCTTCTGACTGAGCCAGGCAGGCGCCCCTATATGTGTATGTGTGTATTTGTGTATGCCTCTCTGGAAAGATATAAAGAATTTGTCATGGTAATCACATTGATGGAGGAGAGAGGTTGCTGGGGGACCGGTATGATGGACTTGATCTTTATATGTCCTTTTGTAGCTTTTGAATGTTGTTCTATGTTAATAGCTTACTTATTCTAGGGGCACCTGGGTGGCTCAGTGGGTTAAAGCCTCTGCCTTCGGCTCAGGTCATGATCCCAGGGTCTTGGGATCAAGCCCCATATGGGGCTTTCTGCTCTGCAGGGAGCCTGCTTCCCTCTCTCTCTGCCTGCCTTTCTGCCTACTTGTGATCTCTGTCAAATAAATAAATAAAATCTTTCCAAAAAAATACCTTAAATTGGTGCAGCCACTGTGGAAAACAGTATGGACATTCCTCAGAAAATCAAAAATAGAACTACCATAACATCCAGCAATTCTTTTTTTTTTTTAAGGTTTTTTTTTTTTTTTTTTTTTTTTTTGTCAGAGAGAGAGAGAGAGCAAGCGAGCACAGGCAGACAGAGAGGCAGGCAGAGTCAGAGGAAGAAGCAGGCTCCCTGCCGGGCAAGGAGCCCGATGTGGGACTTGATCCCAGGACGCTGGGATCATGACCTGAGCCGAAGGCAGCTGCTTAACCAGCTGAGCCACCCAGGCGTCCCCATCTAGCAATTCTATTTCTGGGTATTTATCCACAGAAATACTTATCCAAAGAAACACTAATTCAAAAAGATATATGCATCTCTATATTTATTGCCTCCTTATTTACAATAGGTAAGCTATGGAAACAATCTAAATATCCATTGATAGATGAATGGATAAAGAAGATGTGATATATTTATACAATGGAATATCACTCAGCCCTAAAAAAGAATTAAATCTTGCCATCTGTGACAACATGATGGACCTACAGGGTATTATGCTAAATGAAATAAGGCAGAGAAAAGCAAATACTGTATGATTTAACTTACATATGGCATCTGAAAAACAAAACAGGGGCACCTGGCTGGTTCAGTCAGCAGAGCATGCAACTCGATCTCAGGGTTGTGAGTTCAAGCCCCACATTGGGTGAGAGATGACTTAAAACAATAAATAAATAAACTTAAAACAATTTAAAAACCCGAGGGGCGCCTGGGTGGCTCAGTGGGTTAAAGCCTCTCCCTTCAGCTCAGGTCATGATTCCAGGGTCCTGGGATTGAGCCCCACATCCGGCTCTCTGCTCAGCAGGGAGCCTGCTTCCTCCTCTCTCTCTGCCTGCCTTTCTGCCTGCTTGTAATCTCTGTCTATCAAATAAATAAATAAAATCTTAAAAAAAAAACTAAAACCCCAAAACAAATGAACAAACAAAATAGAGTGAGTACAGACTGATAAATACAGAGAACAATGTGGTGGTTGCCAGAGGGAAAAGGTGGGAGAATGGGTGAAATAGGGGAAGGAGAGGAAAAGTACAAATTTCCAGTTATAAAATAAATAAGACACAGTGATACAATGTACAACACGGAGACTATAGTTAATAATATGTAACAACTTTGTGTGGTAATGCTTGTTAGCTACATCTGCAGTGATCACTTTGAAATGTATATAAATGTTGAATCATTGTATCATATGCCTGAAACCAATATAATGTATGTCAAAAAAAAGTTCTGGAGAGGGACGGTAGTGATGGTTGCACAGCAGTATGAATGTACTTATTAGCAATGAATGCTGCACTTCAAAAGGGTAAAATAGTAAATGTTGTT
This sequence comes from Enhydra lutris kenyoni, assembly GCF_002288905.1. NCBI lineage: Eukaryota > Metazoa > Chordata > Mammalia > Carnivora > Mustelidae > Enhydra > Enhydra lutris. Next base: position 8,168,981 of record NW_019154122.1, read on the forward strand.
TATTTTTTATGGGTATTTTACCACAATAAAAAATTGGAAAAAAATAATGAACAAAATTAACAATAACAAAGGCTTTGAAGCAAAACCACCTGGGTTCAAACCTTTGCCTGTGATCCTGGGTTGAGCTAGTTAATCCCCATGTGCCTCAGTTTCTTTTGTCTTTATTAACAAATTTATTTTTTTAAGATTTTATTTTTAAGTTATCTCTACACCAACGTGAGGCTCAAACTCACAACCAGGAGATCAAGAGTCACATGCTCCACCAAATGAGCCAGCAAGGTGCCCCTCCTCAGTTTCATCATCTGCAAAATAAGCACAATAATGGCACCTACTTAGCAGTTTGACACATAAGAGCACACAATAAACATCAGCTATGATTATTATTAAAGATTTTGCTTTAAGGGGCAACTGGGTGGCTCAGTGGGTTAAAGCCTCTGCCTTCGGCTCAGGTCATGATCCCAGGGTCCCGGGATCAAGTCCGGCATCGGGCTCTCTGCTCAGTGGGGAGCGTGCTTCCTCCTCTCTCTCTGCCTGCTTCTCTGCCTACTTGTGATCTCTGTCTGTCAAATAAGTAAATAAAATCTTAAAAAAAATGTTCTATACATATTACATGGTTTGGCACATACAGGTACTCACTAAATATTTGTTGACTAGATGCCCTCTTAGTTGTCAGATTCCCAATGTGCTCCAGTGAATTCAACACATATTGAATTCAACACATACTTAGTAAGTCTCTACTGTGTGCCAGTCTCTATATTAGATGATATAGCAGTGAACAAAACAGCAGTATCTGCTGTCTTTGACTTAGATTTGGGAGGAGAGTGGGGAAGTGGTTCTATATTTGAACTTGTTCTAACAAGCAATTCCAAACCAACCTGAGCATCAGAAGTCCTAGGAACTTTAAGAAAAAGTCTGAGGTGGGTCGGGGGTGGGGTGGATGTGTGGGTTAGGGAGCTAAGGTGGGCCCTGGAATCTGCATTTTTAAAAGGAAGTACTTAATAGCTGGTCCAGTGTTTCTAGCATTGAGCTCTATAGAGTATTTTGGTGAGTGGTGGGATTGGTCACAAGCTCTATGGCCATTTTTATGCTTGGGGTTTTTAATAACAGGATTTTAATATTTCTTTTACCAGTTACAGTTGCCAAGTTTCTCCGTCATGATGATATTTCCTAACTGAAAGACTTTGAGTTTCTTAAATCAGTTTCTCATGTTGGGATTTCACAAGTATTTCCCCTGGGGTCTCTGAATTATCCAAGTTTGAGGACCACTGAATTATCCAGTACTTTCTGGAGCGAGGCTGATCCACGTCTCCTCAAGAGTACCTTGTCCTCCCAACCCAAGGGGACTTGGGTTCTGACCCAGACCTATGACCCAAGAGATACCCCAGAAGGGTCCACTTTATTCCTGAACGGTGGGCTTGCAGCTGAGAATCGCTTCATTTTCAGGCGCAAATGATTAGGACTGAAGCCCTTGGGCTCTGTATCTCTGGCATTTCCTTAGACCACTTACCGAACGCAGGAGACAGTGGAGATTCTCACCTACACACCAGGGTGCCCCCTTGGAAGAGGTATTTTGTTGGACCCCACCTCCTGGTGATAGTGATACCGTAAACTGGAGCTTGGGAATCATATATGCCTAAATCCACATTCTGCCCTGTCTCCCTCAGCCCCATCTTGCTCCTCAGGTATGTGGTCTTGGGAAAACATACTGATACTACTCTGCGTCTCAGTTTTCCTCATCTGATAAAAGGAGCTAGTAACAAGGCACACTGTGGGTACCTCCATTAAGGGAGGCTTCCATTGCACAATCAAGGCACTCAGTTTCCCTTCTTCGGTTGACGTCCAAGAGCACGTCCATTCACCACAGCCCTCCCTCGTGCCCATCAGCCGCCGGGGATCCAAATGAGTTAAATTCCTGGCCCTAGGTCTATACAGTCTCAAGCCATTGGGGAAACTGCCCAGTTGCCCCTAGGCCTAAGTGCAAAGGAGGGTGGGTGCAGCTCTGGGGTCGGTTCTAGGGATTCAAGGAAGGCGGGCGCAGAAGCTCGACGTTCCCCCACTCCACCCAGCTTCACTGCCCCGGCGGGGCGGCGTTCCAGCCTCTGGAGAACCTCTGCCTGGGACCACGTCCCTTCCCAACATGGCGCCATCCCTAGGCCGCCTCGCTCGGCACGCCGCGTTGACGTATGTGCGAGCGCGTCCTCCGTGCCAGTCCCCGGCGCATGCGCACTCGGCGCTGTCTTCTCCGGGCCAGAGCAGCAGCAGCGGCGGCGGCGTTTGAGTGGAGGAAGATGGCGGCTCCGGGCGGCTCGGGGTCCCGCCAGCTGTGAGGAGCCCCAGTGCGGCAAGCGCCGTTTGAGGCGGAGCGCCTCTGCTCTGGCTCTGTCCCCGGCTCCCTCATCGCCGTCGCCAGCGGAGCGAACCCGAGAGCGTGGCGCGGGCTGGGCCAGGTGAGGCTTCTCCCTCTCCTGGGGCCGCGGCGGGGAGCCGGCGCCTTCTGCCCTTTATGCCCCAGGCCCGCAGGGGGCAGGGGGCGTCCCCGGCCCGGCGCAGGCCGCGCGTCTTGCGCGGGGGTCGGTGCCGGCTGGCCTGGGGGCCTTGCTGTCGTCATCCTCGGCCTCGCTGGGTTAGGCAGGGAGGAGGAGGAGTGCCCCTTTCCACCTAGCCTTTGGAATGGGAGTGAACCCGGCCCCTCTTCTCAAGCAGGGCGGTTCACATCCCCTCACTGCGTCTACGAAAGGGTGTTATGACCAGGGCGGGGATGGCTGTCAGGGTGTCAGCTAATCTCTCACCCGGTCCCCGGATCTTTAACGCCTTGCGCTGAGGAGCCGGAGTCCAGCGCCTTCCAAAATTGGGGCTGCGGCGAGGGGCCGGCATCTGTGGTGAAGCTGTAGCTGCAGAGGGGGAGATTTTGGAATTGGTTTTAAAAATAAAACACAAGCAGCCTGTCTTGCCGCTTAGCTTTTCGAGTGTTCCTCCGGCGAAGTGGTGACTGCGGGTCTCCTTGATTGAGACAGCAGTCCACGTTGTGACTGTGAGAATTGTTTGTGCAAAGGGAACGGTGGAGGGTGGGAACGAAATTTGTAAACGGAGGAAAACCCGATTCTGAGATCTTGATGGTCTCTGCAGAGTAACTTAGGTGCTAATGAAGCCTTCGTTTGTTTGAAAACCTTTGTGTTTTTGAGCTACGGAATAGCTAATTGCTTTTGTCTGTTAAATCTCCTGAATTTTATTCGGAAACTAAAAGCTTTCCTTAATTGCCGAAGTCTTTGGGCTTTTCTGTCGTGGGATTCTGATTGCTGTGGGTGAAGATTCAGACACCTTACCAGTGCTCACCTACTGGCAAGGACATTGTTATTCCTTTTTGGGAGTAAGTTTTTGTTGTTCAGCTGCTAATTGGGAGGTTTTGATGTAGTTTCTCACGTTGGGAAGCTGGCTTGAAGCCTTGTGATCTCTTCCTTGAAGAATGATGGGATCAGCTGGAATTGTGCTATGGGGAAAATGTTTAGGCAATGGCTTTGGCTTGGACACACTGAATATCTTTGTAACTTAAATTTGTTTTCCTTGTGTTTAAAATGATGACATCATGGGTTTAAAGGGAGAAGGAAATTAGAGGAGAAATACCATCATTTAGAATCGAATTAAAATTCAGTCTGCAGCTTTTACAGTGAATAGTGACTCTCTGTGTCAAATTCCTAACTTTGAGCATATTCATGTGTAAAATCTGATTGGGTGTCCTTTCTATTGTGTGTTGTCATTTTATACCCTGTAACTGTTTGCTTTTCACAAACCCAGTATAAATCTATTACTCAATCTACATTGACCCACGGATGTTTTGTCTACCTCAAAAAGCTTTTAATTGTTAAAATGACAACTGCTTGATTTAATATTAGCTAATCTTTGACCTTTTTTTAAAGCTTTCCCATAGAGATTTGTAGATTTTCTTATTGCCTTTCATAAGGACATAAATCTGAACAAATAACTTCGCAGAAAATTGAAGAGACACCTTAAATTTCAGTTTGCTAAGAATCATGCAATAATGCAGTAAAGCATCCTGATGGTTTGACATTATGCTTCTTGGCATAATGTGTTGTATTGTTGTGCTAAATCATCATCAGGTATTGATGCAACTTCATGACATCCATGACATCATTCGCTCTCCAGCATTTTGCCCTTTGTAAATTTCTTACCTTCTCAGAGTCTCAAAAAGAACAGGATCAGGAAAAATAGCTTAGGATGCTCCTTACTGTCTGATTGCTAAAAGAGCCTTCATATAACACTGCTTTATATAGTTAAACTCTACTGTAAGATTCAGAGCTGTTGTTCATGATTCCTACCTATTATGAAGAGCAGGCACAGAAATGCTAGTAAAATCTCTGGGTTTTACAAGGATATTGAGGTCCCAAGGAGAAGTTATCTCGAAGATGAACAAATACGTGATTATCTTTTGTGATTTCAGGGTTGTTTTAGTCACTGAATTAACAACTCTTTATAAAACCAGAAGCCGTTTGGTTAACTAATGCCTTTTCCACTTGGAGATTGTTACGTGGGTCAGAAGAGATAATGTTTTGTGAGAGTCCTTTGTAAAATAACAGGTAAATGTAAGATTGATTATTCAATGATCAGTTTTATGAAAACCCCTTACTGAGGGCCCTCTATATACGCTGGGCATTTGGTCTCATTTTGGTCTCAAGTTGTCTATAGTCTGGTTGGGGAGCCAGACAAGGAAACTAGTTAAGTATGTTATAGTTTAAAAAGTAAGAAATGCACAGAATCCAACCGAGGGAGTCAAGGAAGGCTTCTCAGGGCCAGGATGGCTCCATAGCCTTTCCTATTCTGCAGAAAAATCTGCCTTTTGTGAGTGACTTGCTTTTTATAAAAACTTAAAAAATATTTTTTTATCTTGACTTCTTTCCCCCTTTTATTCATTCACAGTCATGACACTTCCCACACAGTATGCCCCAGTTATGATTTCTGCATTCTCAAAAATCTAACAAAGTCTTGGGAGAACCTGAGAGTGAGTCATATGCCAGGCAACAAACACAAACTTTGCAGCTGCAATGAAAATATCTCAGATTACTAAATGGTGACAACTTTAGAGTGATGATGTTTTTGTTTTTTGTTGTGTAAACCGGCATAAGAAGCAATGTATGATTTTAATTTGATCACGTTTAGTTAATGTTTAGTTGTCAATCCCTTAGAATGTGTACTATAAGTAGTTATAGTACTGTCTCCTTTCTCTCAGTAATAAATTAAGCGAGAAGGTCCTTTTTCCTTTTTGCGCGAAGCTGACAACTTAAACCAGGACTATACTGAACTGTTTTATAGAATTCATTCATGTAGGTAAAAGTTGCTTAGCCTCTCTGATATTGAACTTCTGTATTGCAATACAAGTTCCTCATCCTAGTGCTGTGGTAGTTTTATAATTAATTTAGCATGTTGTCGTCTGTATTGCAAACGTCATGAGTTTTGGGATGTGTAGAATCTTTACGTGGTACAGTATCAGTAGAACATTTACAATTTGATAACACTCATGTTTACATATTAACCATGTAAGTACTCAACACTAAAAATGAGGGCTTTAAGGTAGTGGTTGATAGAAAGATGAAGGTAATGTGTTTGTTTATTTTTCTATATTGTGAATTTGTTATGTATAGAAGGATATGACATATAGAGAAGTAACTTTAAAGTTGCCCAGTCTTGGGGACCCGGGTGTCTCAGTTGGAAGAGCTTGCAACTCTTGAACTCAGGGTTGTGAGTTGGAGCTCCATGTTGGGGGTATAGATTACTTAAGTAGATAAACATAAAAAAAAAATTGCCTAGTATTGTGCTCATAATTCAGCTTTGCTTTCTTCCTTCCTTCCTTCACTTCCTTCCTTTCTTTCTAGATTTATTGGAGAGAGAGGGATCATGAATGGGGGGTGGGGCAGAGGGAGAGAGGATCTCAAGCAGTCTCCATGCTGAGCTCGATCTCAGGACTCCAAGATCATGACCTGAGCCAAAACCAGGAGTTGGATGCCTAACTGACTGAGCCACCTAGGTGCCCCCAACTTATTTTCTAAATTGTTTTTTGTGACCTGGGGCTGCTGCCTGGCTCAGTTTATAGACCATGCTACTCTTGATCTCTGGGCTGTTGGTTCAAGCCCCACGTTGGCCATATAGCTTACTTTAAGATTTATTTATTTGAGAGAGAGTGAATGAGAGAGTGTGTGCGCATGTGAGGGGAGGGGCAGAGGCAGAGGGAGAGAGAGAATCCTCGGTCAGACTCTTCGCCAAGCGCAGAGCCTGATGCAGGACTCCATCCCTTAACCAGTTGGTTAACCGGCTGAGCCACCCAAGTGCTCCCCGTTTAGCTTACTTTAAACATATAAGGTGTTGGAAGAAAACAAAGCAAAACAAGAAAAGAATTAAATTGTTTTTTGTGACCTTCTAAATATCTTGTAAAATTACAACTTAGTGATATTCCTTTAGCTTGATTTTGCTCTTCCTTACTCATGGGTGTATTGGCAAGCAAATTTGCTTTGAATTTTGATTCTTTCTGTATTTTTTTTTAAGATTTTATTTATTCATTTGACAGAGAGAGACACAATGATAGAGGGAACACAAGCAGGGGAGCTGGTGAGGGAGAGGGAGAAGCAGGTTTCCCATCGAGCTGGGAGCCCGATGCGGGACTTGATCCCAGCACCCTGAGATCATGACCTGAGCCAAAGGCAGACGCCCAACAACTGAGCCACCCAGGTGCCCCTGTATTAAATTTTTTAAGTTGTAGAGTTTCCCCCAAGTTTTTTTTTTTTTTTTAAGATTTTATTTATTGGGGCGCCTGGGTGGGTCAGTGGGTCAGTGGCCTCTGCTTTCAGCTCAGGTCATGATCCCAGGGCCCTGGGATCGAGCCCCACATTGGGCTCTCTGCTCGGTGGGGAGCCTGCTTCCCCTTCTCTCTCTCTGCCTGCCTCTCTGCCTACTTGTGACCTTTGTCTGTCAAATAAATAAATAAAATCTTTAAAAAATAAAGATTTTATTTATTTATTTGATAGAGACAGCAAGAGAGGGAATACAAGCAGGGGGAGCAGCAGAGGGAGAGGGAGAAGCAGGCTTCCCGCTGAGCAGGGAGCCCAATGTGGGGTGTGATCCCAGGATCTGAGATCATGACCTGAGCTGAAGGCAGGTGCTTAATGACTGAGCCACCCAGGTGCCCCATCCCCCAAGTTTTGAATTTAATTTTTTCCGGTGTCACTGTTCAGTGTTTTGTTTCTAAAGTGGAAATGCTCTTGTAGTGCTTTGATACTTATTTTTATATATGTCTGATAAATGTATATGTATTACATAGAGTAGTAGTCACTTAGAAAATTTTACTACTTTGAACAGTAACTTATTTTATCTTCTAGTAGTATATATATTTGGGGTAGTTCAGTTAATTACTGTAAAGGCAAACAAGAAAAAAAAGACAAACAAGTTTTAGTTTCAGCTGTTAATATTTCTTTAGAATATTTAATATTTAGGATACTATTTTTCTTTTTCTTTAAGGTAAGCTGTATGCCCAGTGTGGGGCTTACGCTCATGACCCCAAGATCAAGAGTCACATACTTTACTGACTGAGCCAGCCAGGTGCCCCCATTTTGAATACTTTTATTTCAACTATTTTAAGGAATTCACTAATACAACATACTTTCCGAATTTGTGTTTCCTTTATTATTCTCATTTTATTTATTTACTTTTTAAGATTTATTTATTTTAGAGAGTTGAGAGGGTGTGCATGGGTGGGAGGGGCAGAGGGAGAGGGAGAGAGAGAATCTCAAGCCGACTCTTCCTTCATGCAGAGCCTGGCAGGGGCTCTGTCTCAAGACCGTAAGGGGACTACCTGAGCCCAAACCAAGAATTGGGTGCTTAATGGACTGCACCACGCAGGCAGCCCTATTAATCTCATTTTAAATGCTTGGTTCATGTCGCTAATAGAGAGCAAGGAATTTTTTTTCTGGAATGAACCTCTTGGTGCATTGTTTAGGGAAAGATTGATGTTAATTATGAATTCATCAATACAGTTTTTTTTTTTTTTTAAAGATTTTTATTTATTTATTTGACAGACAGAGACCACAAGCAGGCAGAGAGGCAGGCAGAGAGAGAGGAAGGGAAGCAGGCTCCCCGCTGAGCAGAGAGCCCGACGCGGGACTCGATCCCAGGACCCCGGGATTACGACCCGAGCCGAAGGCAGCGGCCCAACCCACTGAGCCACCCAGGCGCCCCATCAATACAGTTTTACTGAAATGTTGCCTCTCCCATCTCCTGGCTTTTCAAATGGAAGTCAAGGGGAAATGGAATTTATCCTTCTATTTCAATAGTTCTTTTTAAAGTTGTTGTTGTTGTTTGGGGGTAAGATTTTTATTTTTAAGCAATCTCTACACCCAACATGGGGCTCAAACCCACAACCCCGAGATGAAGAGTCACAGGCCCCACTGACTGAGCCAGCCAGGTGGCCCTAAAACTTTTTTATTAGTAGTCTTGCTGTCTTTTGCCAAAAAGGAATAGCATCTTTTAGAATCAAACAGTATTGTGTTTGCCTTGTGTTGTGCAAGACTGTTTTTCTTAACTTTTGATTTGATACTTAATGACATCTTCCCCAGTAGATCCTTTGCTCTAGTCAAGATCAAGCCAGCTGCTCTCTTCCATATTACTGAATGTAAAGATTTACTTCCCTGTGGGTCCGTCAAATTTAACCTTACTCACCTCTATTTTCTCACTAAATGCAGTTCTCTCCTCCAAAAAGTGTTTCATACATCATATGGAATTTGGGAATGTAATTCTCTGTAGAGATGCATAATGACGCATGGGTTAAAATTTCACATTTTATTTAACTTAAAAGTAACTTAATGGTAACAGATCTTGAAGTCATGATAGGTGAAATAAGCCTGACAAAAAAGAACAAGTACTGTATGATTCCACCTGTATGAAGTACCTAGAGTAGTCCAATTCATAGAGACAGAAAGTGGACTGATAGTTGCCAAGGGCTGGGGAGAGAAGGGCTTGGGGAATTATTGTTTAATGTTACAGAGTCTCAGTTTGGGATGATTACAAGTTCTGGAGTTGGACGGGGGATGGTTTTATAGCAGTGTCAATGTACATAAGACAACCAAAGTGCACACTTAAAAATGGTTGAGGTGGCAAGTTTTATGTATATATTATCACAATTTAGAAAAAGGTAACTTAATGGTTTATATATGCTCTGTGGGATGGCTTGGTAACCATTTACTTTAACATAGTAATTAAGATTCTGGGTTTTAGCCCCAGGTAGACTCAGGTTCATACCCTAGTTCTCTCCTGAGGTATGGATCTTAGCTTCTCTAAGTCTCAGTTTTTTCATCTATAAAATCAGGATAATGATGCCTGTGTTAGGGGACAATTAAATATGGGAGTGTATGTGAGCTTTTTTTTTTTTTTTTTTTTTTAAGATTTTTATTTACTTGGGGGCACCTGGGTGGCTCAGTGGGTGCCTTCGGCCCAGGTCATGATCCCAGGGTCCTGGGATTGAGCCCCGCATCTGGCGCTCTGCTCAGCGGGGAGCCTGCTTCCTCCTCTCTCTCTGCCTGCCTCTCTGCCTACTTGTGATCTCTGTCTGTCAAATAAATAAATAAAAATCTTTAAAAAAAAAAGATTTTTATTTATTTATTTGACAGAGAGAGATATCACAAGAGGGGGGGGGGTGGAGAGCAAGCTCCCTGCTGAGCAGAGAGTCCTATGTGGGGCTTGATCCCAGGACCTTGAGATCATGACCTGAGCCAAAGGCAGAGGCTCAACCCACTGAGCCACCCAGGCACCCCTGTATTTGAACTTCTTATTAGCACATTGTGTAGCACATATAAATATCCACATGTTAGACTTTATTATATTGTTTTTATGGAACATTAAAACTGGGGACAAGGGGCACCTGGTTGGCTCAGTCAGATTGATCTTGTGGCTCAGTCATGCAGTTCTTAATCAGTGGGTTCAAATGTGAGTTTGAGCCTCACGTTGGGTGTACAGGTTACAGAAATAAATAGATAAGTAAACTTAAGAAATAAGATAATAATAAGAATAAATTTAAGGAATAAGAAAATAAAACTGGGACAGAGGGAACTTAATCTCCTAAATTGTATATAGTATAGCCAGTGGCATACCTGTCCTTTCACAGGAATGCATGTTTTATTTTTTTATTTATTTTTATTTTTTTTAAAGATTTTATTTATTTATTTGACAGAGAGAGAAATCACAAGTAGGCAGAGCAGCAGGCAGAGAGAGAGCAGGAAGCAGGCTCCCCTCCCAGCAGAGAGCCAGATGCAGGGCTCGATCCCTGGGATCATGACCTGAGCCGAAGGCAGAGGCTTAACCCACTGAGCCACCCAGGCGCCCCTCATGTTTTATTTTTTCTCCTGTGCTTCTCTTTCTATCCTTGATTGGAGAACTGGCCTTGTTCATGGCTCCGTTTGACACCACTGCCCTGATGTGTCTTAAATCATCTAGATGTGATCTTTCTTTTATGCTTCTTGGTTCTCCAGGGGTTTCATAGAGCATATCCTCTAACTCAGCCGTGCAGGTGTTCACAACTGAGTCCATTATCTCATCTCTCTCTTCTATTAAGGCAAAAACCTTACTAAACAAGTTCCCTTCTCAATATTCCCATATCTGTAGGTAGAATAATTTTATTCTGGTCTGATAGACCATAAAACTGGGAATCTTTTTTTTTTTTCCCCTTTCTTCTTTAAATCTTTCATCTCTTGTATCTGGCCATGTAGTTCTGTATTCTCTTATTCAGTATCCCTTAGATTTGCCTGACTTGACTGTGACTCTAGACCAGGCTTTCATGAGCTGAAAGCAGACTGGGGTAGTGTTAGAGTTCTTAGCTGCTCTTGTTGCCAGGGCTCTGCCATTTGCTAGTTTTATGATCTCAGTCTCCCTCATCTTCAAATGGCAATTACAATTCCTGTCTCATGACATATGTGTAAAATATTTAACTAAATGCCTAACACATGGTAAACACTCAATAAACAGAAGCTGCTGTTATTTGAGATTTTCTTCTCAGTAATCTTTGGAAATGGTTAAGATTGAGGTGACAGTGTTTTGACAGATCAGTCTTAAGGGATATTATTTGAATGTTTCTACTCTGATCAAGAACCCATGGTAGGGACGCCTGGGTGGCTCAGTTGGTTGAGCAGCTGCCTTTGGCTCAGGTCATGATCCCAGCGTCCTGGGATCGAGTCCCATGTCGGGCTCCTTGTTCTGTGGGGAGGCTGCTTCTCCCTCTGCCTCTGCCTGCCGCTCTGTCTGTCTGTGCTCGCTCTCGCTCTCTCTCTCTCTCTCTCTGACGAATAAATAAATAAAATCTTAAAAAAAAAAAAACCCATGGTAACTTCTCTAAGTGCCTGTGTTCCCTGCTTATCTTTTGAACTCTCTGTATGACCTTCATTGTAATTTGGCTTGCCTCTCTTGCATATTATGCTCATGTGTACAACTGAACATTCATCTTCCTAGGTAGGGGGTCTTTTTTCCTTTGAAGATTTTATTTATTTATTAATTAAAGATTTTATTTATTTATTTGTCAGAGAGAGCAAGAGAGCAAGCACAAGCGGGGAGAACAGCAGGCAGAGGCAGAAGCAGGCTCCCTACTGAGCAAGGAGCCCGATGTGGGACTCGATCCCAGGACCCTCGGTTCATGACCTGAGCCGAAGGCAGACGCTTAACCGACTGAGCTACCCAGGCATCCCAAGATTTTATTTATTTTTATTAGAGAGAGTTCACGCACACTCGAGGGAGAACACATGCATACTTGAGGGGAGAGCATGGGGGCTGGGGAGGCAGAGGGAGAAGCAAACTCCCTGCTGAGCAGCAATCCCGAAGCCAAAACCCTGGGATCATGTCCTGAGCCAAAGGCAGACGCTGAACTGACCGAGCCACCCAGGTGGCCTGGGCCTTTTTTTTTTTTTTCCTCTTTCATTTCATTAGTCTCTGAAGTTCTGTATATTATTTCCTGTATGCCCTACCACTGAGCCACTTGTCCTTGCACAATTAGGTTAAAGTCAGTATTCAAAAAGAAAATTATTGTGCTAATTACTTTCTGCCAAGTAGCTTAAAAGGGATATATCATGTGGTGTAATTTATATGTAATACTTTTAGTGCCTTGTAGACACATTTAGTGCTTATGTGTTAGGCACTCAGATATTCATTTAGTATACACTTTCAGTTCTTACAGATTGATGTTCCTCATGAGCTTTCTGAGGCATTGTATGATCTCAAGTGTCTGTTGAATCTTTGTTACGTTTTTGTTCGTTGGTCAGTTTATTTAACAAATATTGAGTGGCTCCTGGGTGGCTCAGTCAGTTAAGCATCTGCCTTCAGCTTGGGTCATGATCCCAGGGTTCTGGGATTGAGCCCACATTGGGCTCCCTGCTCAGAGGGGAGACTGCTTCTCCCTCTTCCTCTGCCTGCTGCTCCCCCTGCTTGTGCTCTCTGTGTCAAATAAAATCTTTTTTAAAAAGCCCCCCAAGGGGCACCCAGGATTCTGGGATCTAGCCCCATATTGGGCTCCCTGCTCAATGGGGAGCCTGCTTCTCTCTCTCTGCTGCTTCCCCTGCTTGTGCTTTCTCTCCCTCTCTCTCTCTCTCCCACTCTCAAATAAATGAATAAAATTAAAAAAAAAAAAAAAAATAGGACGCCTGGGTGGCCCAGTCGTTTTTGGCTCAGGTCGTGATCCCAGGGTTCTGGGATTGAGCCCCGCATCAGGCTCCCTACTCAGTGGGAAGCCTGCTTCTCACTTTCCCACTCCTCCTGCTTGTGTTCTCTCTCTTAAAACTTTTTTTTTTTTTAAAGATTTTGTCTATTTATTTGACAGACAGAGATCACAAGCAGGCAGAGAGGCAGACAGAGAGGGAGGGGGAAGCAGGCTCCCCGCCGAGCAGAGAGCCCAATGCGGGGCTCGATCCCAGGATCCTGAGATCATGACCTGAGCCAAAGGCAGAGGCCCAACCCACTGAGCCACCCAGGTGCCCCTTGTGTTCCCTGTTGTGCTTGCGTGCGCGTGCTCTCTCTCTCTCTCTCTCTCTCTCTCTCTTTCTCTGTCAAATAAATAAATAAAATCTTAAGAAAAAACAAATCCCAAACCTCAAATATTTATTGAATGCTGTTATGTTCTAGGCATGGCTCATGGTATTAGGGATACAGTGGACAAAATAGGCAAGGTGTCTAGTTTCCTGGATCTTATATTTTGAGATTGGAGAAAGCAATTAATGAATGAATAAAATTTCTGGTAGTAGTAAGTACTAGGAAGAAAATAAAACAGGATGATGTGATAAGGGCATGGAGCGGAAGGGAAAGGCTGAGATTGGACGGTTTAGAGGAGGCCTCTGTGAGAAGGTCATGTTCAGGCTGAGACATAAGGCGTGAAGTTCTGGGGACAGAGAGAACAAGTGCAAAGGACTGAAGTAGAAACCAGGATCCAGTCAGGATTCCTAAATTGCATTTGATTTTAATTAGCTTCTGCTTCTTAATCTAAAACAGCCCTCTCTCCCCAACCCCCCTTTTTTTCTTTTCCCTAAATGACATTGACTTTTTGAGGGTACCAGTCTGGTTCTCTGGTAGACTTTTTCACATTCACGATTTGTCTCAATGTTTCCTTGTGTCATTTAACCCTTTTATCCTCTTTTGAGACAACTCTAAAGGCTTGATTATATTCATATTTGCAGTCCTTTGTGATACTGTGTACTCATATTGTATCATACTTGGTGTCATTATAATGGTGCTAAATTTGATCACTTGGTTCATATGAAAGTCTTGATCTTTCTGTTGTAAAGCTTTCCCTTTGTAGCGATCAGAAAATCTGTGGGGTAGCAATTTAATATAATGCAATTATGCTGTTTTTCAGCTGTCCTTCACTTCTTGGTTTTGGCACTCATTGAGGGTCCCTGTCAGAATCAGTTATTTCACTGGAGGTTGCAGAAGGATTATGATTATTACTCTTCCTTCCACACTTAGTAGCTGGCAAGATACCATCAACTTGAGAATGAGCTACTAGAAATTTCTCCTAATAAGGTAATATGTTTAGTTCTTTGCTTTTCATTGTAAATTTTCTTAGTAAAGAATTGGTCATCTTAGTGGTGGCAAATAAGTTTCTTTGCTGTTCTCTGTATCACTGTAGGTGACGTGGTTTTTATTTATTGTTTTACACGTAGTTGCAGCGTTAGTCTTTTTGACACTTAACCTTCGGCTAATGTAAGTCTCTTTAAGCTGGTATTGTGTCCTTTTGACGTGCCCCCAATTGGTCTTTGGGTTGTTTTCTATCACAACAAGGTATCCCAGATTCACATTTTACTTTCCCTGTCCTTAACTGAAATCAGTCATTTTTTTCTAGGAAGACCTAGTTTCTTTCTTTCTTTTTTTTTTTTTAATTTTTTTTTGAAGATTTTATTTATTTACCTGACACAGAGAGAGAAATCACAAGTAGGCAGAGAGGCGGGCCCGAGAGGGGCATACAGGCTCCCTGCTGAGCAGAGAGCTGGATGCGGGGCTCAATCTCAGGAACCCGAGACCATGACCTGAGCCGAAGGCAGAGGCTTTAACCCACCAAGCCACCCCGTTGCCCCGACCTAGTTTCTTTTATAGGGAACGCCATTAGAAACCCAAGATCTGAGTGCCAGGAATGCACATTCCTAATGGGTCTTCATTATTTCTAGGTCCTTTAAATGAGCAGAATTGGAAAATAGTTTTTTTAGAAATAAAAACTTCATATTGCTGTTTCCAGTTTATTTTGAACATATTGCAGGGATTTTTTTTCCCTCTTTTTTTTTCTTTTAAATATTTTATTTATTTATTTGACAGAGAGAAAGAGAGATCACAAGTAGGCAGAGCAGCAGGCGAGAGAGAGGGGGAAGCAGGCTCCCCGCGGAGCAGAGAGCCCGATGTGGGGCTCGATCCCAGGACCCTGAGATCATGACCCAAGCCGAAGGCAGCGGCTTAACCCACTGAGCCACCCAGGCGCCCCCTTTTTTTTTTTTTCCCTCTTTAAGCGATTTTGTATTTGTCTCTCTTCAACTGGAAGTCTTGGTTTTTAAGTATTGTTCACATTTATTTACTTTATTTTACAGTAGACATAAGAGATTTTTAAACTACTGTATCCATGTTACTACTGACAAAATTACTGAGGCAAATTTAAGATTCCTTTGTGATTCTTTTTACCCTTAACATTCTGTCAGGATCCATTCAGTAGAGTGAAAAATGTACTAGATATTCAAATGGGGACTTAATGTAGAAAATTGGTAGTGTATGTGTTGCAAGACAGTAAAAAAAGGAGTAGGGTGTAATTTGGAGATTCATAATTACAGGTGAAACTATAGTCTTAAGAGTTGGGGGGAACCGAAAGGGTAGATGGGACTACCAGAACTTTTAAAGAATATGGAGGAGGGGGCGCCTGGGTGGCTCAGCTGCATAGGCATCTGCCTTCAGTTCATACAATGATCCTGGAGTCCCGGGATTGAGCCCCACATTGGACTCCCTGCTCAGCAGGGAGCTTCTGCCTCTGCCCTTCACCCCGCTCATGATCTCTCACCTTGCTCTCTCTCAAGTAGATAAACAAAATCTTAAAAAATATATATATATGGAGGAAGGGTCACCACCTCAAACACTGGCTGCCACTTTCAGAGCTGGGACCATGAGGAGGGGTTGCCAAGAGGTGCCCCTGACTGGTACTTGGACTCTCCTCTAATTTTTATTAATTTTTGGTTTATCCTTTCAGTGTTTCTTTTTGCAAGAATAAGCGAATATCTGCATATATTCATTTTTCTCTCTTCTTACACAAAAGGTTGCCATAGTGTGTACACTTGTCACGAGCACGCTATGAAGGTGCGCACACGAGTTTGTCTTTCCACAGTCAGTTTTATTCAGTCATAAAGTTAAATCGCAATTATAAAGCAGGTTTAGGATTCCAAACTCAATGACAGTTCACCATGTGATTAAACTTGGCTTCTTACACAGTGCACAGAGCAGGATAGAAGACAAGCCATACAACAAACAAGATAAAGGAAAGGTGCAGGAATTTAATGAACCCAACACGCAGTCTGTGAGCGTGCCATTGAGCTAAGGCCTTGGTCTGGTCTGGGTCAGCTCTCGGCATTTACTGCTCCTTCCGTTCAAGCAGGGAAGGGTCTCAGTTCTGTTCAGAGATCCATTGGGCGGACCATTGGTGGCAGTTGACTGGTCAGATATAAAGGGGCCAGGTCTGAAGAGTCTGACAGTTTCCTGCCAAAATCCTTCCCTCTTTAAAGGGATTTAATCAGTTTTGGGTCTCTGCAGATCTCCTCTGATTCTGCTCATTTTCGGTTCTGGTGTGTCAGCTGATGTTGGTCCCGGTGATATCTCCTAGCTGCCGTACCTTAACTGCCTGTGTCATTGCTTGACGCAGGCTCCTTGATGTGAGAGACTCCGGTTTGGTCTCTGTAACACTGTTCAGCACTATTCTCTTTTATTGTATCTTGGAGATCACGCCATATTGGAACAGCAGTAATCCTTCATCTTTGTCACAGCTTTGTTGTGTGGATGTGCTGGGTTTGTTCATCTAGTCAATCTTCGATAAACAGCAATAAGTAATGCTTTACTGCCACTCTTTTGAAAGTAGATTTTGGTATGGTGTGTTAGAAGGAGCACTGAGCAGAAAAACAAAAGACACAGGTTCTGTTTAGCTACCAGGTTACCTACACGATCTTAGGAGGTTGCATGTTTCCTGACCTCAGTTTCTCTTCATTGGTAAAATAAGGGTTCAGTTGCCCAGTAATCTCTAAGCTTTCCTGCTATAATATTTTATATTTTTATGGAAATTTTATTACCCATATTTTAAACCTGTTGCTCAGTGAAATACGCAACACATAGGAAAACGATAAATGAGAACATCAGATTAAGTTTTAAAAGTACTACTGATGGTTTTCTGAACTTGGATCTGCTGCAGTGTTTGTTTAAAAAAAAAAAATTCCTGGACCCTTCCCTATTTTCTGATAGTCTCTGGGAAATTACTTACTAGGGGATTTTTTTTTTTAATGGCCAAGTGACCTTGTGAAATAAAGATTTACTTTATGTGAGGGGTGCCTGGGTGGCTCAGTTGTTAAGCATCTGCCTTCAGCTTAGGTCATGATCCTGGGGTCATGAGATTGAGCCCCACATGGGGCTCCCTGCTTGGTGGGAAGCCTGCTTCTCCCTCGTCCCCCTGCTTGTATTCCCTCTCTCGCTGTCTCTCTGTCAAATAAATAAATAAAATCTTAAAAAAAAAAAAAGATTTGCTTTGTGTGTAGATGCCACTGTCCTTTAGGTTTTTGGAGGTTAGGGAATAAACAGATTATTCACCTTTCATGAATTCCTATGTTCTCACAACCACCAAAAAAATACAGGTAGAAATAAAAATCTCTATTCCCTTACAGCATATTATCAAACTGTATTCTGTTCTTTCTAGACTGTGTTTGTGTGTCAGTGAGGAAGCTGGCTCTATGCAAACAGAGATTTGGTAGGAGTATCTTGAGATCGTAGAGTACTTTGAATTCTACTTCCCCACCCTTCTCATTTGCTCACCTTTAGTGAATTCCTTCCTGGAGACTTCAGAATAAATTGGTGGGCCAGAGACTGGAATCGGGGAAGTTAGATGTTAGGTAAGTATTAGCTGTAGAGGTGTAAATGTGAATAACAAATATCCAGCATCACAGCAGAGGGAGTAACAATAAAAGGAAGGCCATTTTGAAGAATGAACTAATGGGGGAAGGTGAAAGTATGTAAGAGAATATGAACTGGAACATGTTATAGTTATTTTTCTGATAATTATTTTAAATTAATTTCAAGCCCTGATTTATACAGTCTCTTTCTTAAAAAATGGAATCATAGAATTCAGTTCAAATTCTGGTTCCTCTTCTTTTTACACAGCTGTGTAATCATGGGCAAATTAATTTATCTGAGCCCTGTTACCCTTATCTGTGAAACATGAGTGATAATATGCCCCCCATAGCATTGAGGTAAGGATTAAATGAAATAAGGCAGCTGGCACAGACTCTCCATACCTGTTGATTCCTTTTTTTTTAATTTAAATTCAGTTAGTTAACACAGAGTGCATTATTAATTTCAGAGATGCAGTTTAGTGATTCATTAATTGCATATAACCCCCAGTGCTCATTATATCAAGCGCTCTCCCTAAGCCCATCACCCCTGCCCTCACCCACCGCCGCTGCGCCAAGCCTCAGTTTGTTTCCTGTGGTTCAGTCTCTTACGGTTTCCCTCCCTCTCGGATTTCCTTTTCTTTTCTTTTGTCATTTTTTTTTTCTTTTGTCATTTTGACACCAGCCACATTTTAGTGGCTATTTAAGAACTTTATACTCTGAGCCCGGGGACTGGCAGCATCCGTGTCACCTGGGTTAGAACGCAGGCTGTCAGGTTCCACTCCAGGCCTACTGAATCCAAACCTGGGGTTTAATGAGGTCCACATTAAAACTTGAGAAGCAAAAACAAACAAACAAACAAACAAACAAACCAAACGAAACAAAAAAACCTTGAGAAGAATTGGAACCTTAACAGATTGCCAGTGAGAGATTTCCTCCTTTTTGCCTGAGTTCCTGATGACTGGGTTGTTCTTTTTACCTTTGGCAGGTTGGTTTTACTGTGCACTATTAGCTGAAGCTGTTTTATTTATTTTTAAAGATTTTTTTTAAAAAAGATTATTTGATAGGGAGTACACAAAAGTGGGGGGAGAGGCAGAGGGAGAGAGAGAATCCTTAAGCACACACACCATGGAACTTGAAGCCCAACGTAGGGCTCTACATGACCTGAGCTGAAATGAATAGTTGGTGCTTAGGTGCCACCCAGGCACCCCTAAGACTTTATTTATTTATCTATTTATCTATTTATTTATTTAGAAAGGAAAGTAATTTCTGATTCCAAATCCATATTCCCTTTTTTTTTTTTTTTTTAAAGATTTTATTTATTTATTAGAGAGAGAGAGCGCATGCCAGTGCGTACCTGCCCGAGCAGGGGAAGTGGCAGGCAGAGAGAGAAGCGGGCCCCAGCTGAGCAAGGAACCCAAGGTGGGACGTGATTCCAGGACCCTGGGATCATGACCTGAGCTAAGGCAGATGCTTAGCCGACTGAGCCACCCAGGTGTCCCTAAGATTTTATTTTTTAAGTAATCTCCACACCCAGCGTGGAACTTGAACTCACAACTCCAAGATCAAGAGTGGCAAGCTCCACTAGCTGAGCCAGTCAGGCACTCCTGAAACTATTTTAGATGAAACATGAGCGGATGTTTAGATAAGTGAGAGTTGAACTGTAGAAACTTTACATGTTATTATTAAATAGCGTTAAAGATTAGGTTCAGCTGACTTTTTAACTATTGTGAGACATTCAGAAGAATGCATAAATGTATGTGTTCAGAGAATAACTATAAGCAAACACCAGTGTAACCACGAACCAAGTCAAGAAATAGAATATTGCTAGTGCCTCAGAAATACTTCCAATGTACCCCTCTTTGATGACATCCATTTCTGTCTTGGAAATAACCACTGTTCCTCTTTTGTGATAATTTACTTGCTTTTCTTGATACTGTTATCACCTGCAAGTATATCTCTAAGCAGTAGTTTAGTTTTACCTTTTTCTCAGCTTTATGTAAATGGAACCATACTTTATGTATTCTTTTGTTGTCCTCTTTTGCTCAATTTTAAAGTAGCAAAGCCCAAAAAAGTCTGGCAAGTTTTGAACAATTTTAGAATAATTTTAGCTATAACATTAAACCTTGATGTTTAGTTGTCTCTAGAGAACACCCATTAATGCAGAGTTTGCTTTCCCCCCTACTTAAAGGTATACAGTTGTAATATGTAAACCACTCAGCACTTTGATTCTGAACATTACAAAATTGCTAATTTTATTGTATTTGTTTTTGGCAGGAATATTATAAAATCTCCTGGGTGTCTTTTTTTTTTTTTTTTTTACTAGACTATAAAATATCCTACTTTTAAATATGCATTTTTACATTTTAAAATTGGAACTGAGTTGGTTTTACTGAAAATTTGGAAGACATTTTTAAAAATTAAAGAACAGATGCTTGCTGTAACCAGTTCACATAAGCGAATCCTTTTTACAAACTGCCATAGATAACTACTTTTAACAGTTTGAAATGAATTTTTTTTCTGTGGCTACAAAAAATTCATCCTCACACTTTTAGGCAGAAATGGCTTTTGGAATTTCACAATATGTTGTAGAATATAAAGTTAGTACATGTAGTTCCACCTCCTTTTTAACAGCTGCTTAGGATTACAATTATATCATAATTTATCTACTCCCCTGTGAATGGACATTTAGTTTGTTTTCTTTATTTGCTTTTTTTTTCTTTCAATAAAGTACTGCGTTGACCTTCCATTTTGCAATTGTGCCAAAATTTACTTCAGACATATTTCTAGTAGAACATCTGGGTCTTCTGGCATGTGCATTAAAATATTGACAGATAACAGGTTTTTTTTGTTTGTTTGTTTTTTAAAGATTTTATTTATTTATTTGACAGACAGAGATCACAAGTAGGCAGAGAGGCAGGCAGAGAGAGAGAGAGGAGGAAACAGGCTCCCTGCTGAGCAGAGAGCCCGATGTGGGGCTTGATCCCAGGACCCTGGGATCATGACCTGAGCCGAAGGCAGAGGCTTCAACCCACTGAGCCACCCAGGCGCCCCCAGATAACAGTTTTTAAAAGATTTTGACAGGTATGGTTTAGTTTTCCTTCACAGTCCTCAACTTGATTGAGAATTTTGAGTTCTATTTTATCTTTATTCTTTTGTCATTGATCCATTCTGTTCATTTATTCATTGTCTACTTCCTGCTAGTTACTGAAGGCAGTACATGCATAATTAGACATGTAACCCATACTTAATGAGAAATGTGTGTACCAGATTATTATATATGGTGGAAAGTGAGAAGGAAATTTAAAGGGAATTCAGAAAGAGAGATTCCTTTTAGTTGGAGAAAGCAGGGATGGTTTCTAGAGTAGGTGGCGCTTGAGGCAGCCTTGATGGATAGGCAGGTTTGCACATATGAAATTGTGCAGAGAGCATCAAGAACAAAGGACACAGGTAGGGGGAACATCGGCTTTCCAGAAATTTAGTTTGTTGGAGTGATAGAGGCCTAGGCTGGAGTGGGAGAGACACGCAGGAAGTGAGATTTGACCCAGATTGTGGTGACTTTGAAGTGTTATGTTAGCTGTGGAAACCAGTTCCTCAAAAAATTAAATACTAAATTAACATATGATCTAGCAATTCCACTTCTAGGTATGTATCCGTGAGCACTGAAGCAGGAATTCAGACAGATATTTGTGCCTCAGCATTCTTAGCATATTCATGGTAGCCGAAAGGTGAAAACAACGCAAAGGTCCGTTGAGAGATGAGTATTAAAATACACTATTAAAACAATAGTCTGTACAATGGAATACATTATTCAGCCTTAGAAAGGAACGAAATTCTGACACATACTCCAACATGGATGAAGATTAAAAGCATTATACTAACTGAAATTAGCCAAACACAGAAGGACAAATACTGTGTCATTCTACCTTATGTGAGCAGTCTAGTTCATAGAGATGGGAGTAGGGGTTACTGAGGGCTGAGGGGAGGGGAGAAATGGGGCGTTTGGCTTAATGAGTATGGAGTTTCTGTTTGGGATGATGAGGAAGTTTTGGAGATGGAGAGTAGTGATGTTTATACAGTGTGAATGCACGTAATGCCATTGAAGTATATACTTAAAATGATTAAAATGTTATTTTTTGTGTCATATGTATTTTACAATAAAAATAGAAATAAACAAGAAAAATGCAGTGCTAAAGACCTTGAATATTAGAGAAGAGGCATTTAGTAACCAAAGTTTTTTTCCTGAAGTATAATTAACATACAGTGTTGTATTAGTTTCAGGTGTACAGTGTTGCTTTGGTGGTTATGTACTTTACTCAGTGCTCATCCACAGTAAGTGTAGTCACCACCATCTGTAGCTAGGCTGGCTATATTTGTTATGCTGTACTTTTGTCTCTGTGATGTTTGGAATTTTGTATCCCTTATTTGCTTTATTTCACCCATCCCCTGCTTGGTGAAAGTTCTTGATCCAGATTTGCACAATGGAAATTAATCCTAAATAAAATAAAGAAAAAAGAGGAGGAGTGGAGGGGTGCCTGTCTGGCTCAGTCAGTAGAGTGTGGGACTCTTGATCTCAAGGTCATGAGTTGGAGCCCCACTTTGGATGTAGAGATTACTTAAAAAAAAAAAAAAGAAGAAGAAAAAGAAGGAGGGAGAAATTGGAGAAGAGAGGAGTAAGCAGTGGAAAAACTAGCTTTTCCTCTTTATTATAA
The DNA here is from genome assembly GCF_002288905.1 of Enhydra lutris kenyoni. Taxonomy (NCBI): domain Eukaryota; kingdom Metazoa; phylum Chordata; class Mammalia; order Carnivora; family Mustelidae; genus Enhydra; species Enhydra lutris. The sequence continues at coordinate 8,191,335 of NW_019154122.1, forward strand.
TAGATTAGTTAAGAGATTATTTGGGCCTCTATGGCAGCAGTGGAGAGAAGTGGGAACAAGGGTGAAGGTGGGGTATATCTGTTCTGTTTGTTAAAGATTTATTTATTTATTTTAGAGAAAGAGGGGAGGGGCAGAGGGAGAGGGAGTGCGAGCGAGAATCTCAAGCTCGCTCCATGCTGAGTGCAAAGCCTGATGCGGGGTTTGATCCCATGATCCTGAGATCACGACCTGAGCCAAAGTCAAGAGTTGGATTCTTTTTTTTTCTTCTTAAAGATTTTATTTATTGGGGTGCCTGGGTGGCTCAGTGGGTTAAAGCCTCTGCCTTTGGCTCAGGTTATGATTCCAGGGTCCTGGGATTGAGCCCCACATCGGGCTTTCTGCTCAGCGGGGAGCCTTCTTCCTCCTCTCTCTCTCTCTGCCTACTTGTGATCTCTGTCTGTCAAATAAATAAATAGATAAAATCTTTTTTTTTTTTTTAAGATTTTATTTATTTATTTGATAGAGACACACCGAGAGAGGGAACACAAGCAGGGCGAGTGGGAGAGGGAGAAGCAGGCCTCCCACTGAGCAGGGAGCCTGATGTGAGGCTTGGTCCCAAGACCCTGGGATCATGATCTGAGCCAAAGGCAGACACTTAACCAAGAGTCAGATTCTTCTTCTTTTTTTTTTTTTTAATTTTACTTATTTATTTGACAGAGAGCGAGATCATAAGTAGGCAGAGAGGCAGGCAGAGAGAGAGAAGGAAACAGGCTCCCTGCTGAGCAGAGAGCCCCATGCAGGACTCCATCCCAGGACCCTGAGATCATGATCTGAGCCGAAGGCAGAGGCTTTAACCCACTGAGCCATCCAGGCACCCTAGAGTCAGATTCTTAACTGACTGAGCCACCCAGGTGCCCCGGATGCATGGGATATTTGACAACTGATTAGATGTGGGAAGAAAGAGAAAAGGAAAAATGAAAGATGACTGCTAGGTTTTGAGTCAGGCAAACAGGAAGATAATTAGGCGGCTGGAACAATGTTCAATATGAATTTCGCATCACTTCTCCAGAAGGCAATAGAAATATGAAAATGGGGATGTGTAATTTAGGGGAATCAGGCCTAAAGATGGGTTGTGGAGTGATTGGCTTCTCCATCCATCTGTCCATCTGAACAAATGTTGAATCAACTCTGCCTTTACTGGACATATTAAGTGAACACAGCAGTCTGTAACCTCAAGGATCACATGGTCCAGTGAATCATTCTTAGCAGCAGTGTTCGAAACCATGTGATTGCCAAATGAGAAAATATATCAAGGAAAGAGAATGCAAAATGGAATTTTAGGGGCCACCTCTACGTTATGAAAGGAGAAAGGAACCTCAGAATGAGGGGTCATAGAGGTAGTAGAGATCAATGGGAATATATAGTCATCAAGAATTAAACTGAATTTATGGAATCAAAATAGTGATAACAGATGAAGTTGGAAATTTTCAGAAATTTGTTCTTCAGAGTAAGTTTAAGATTTGCTATTTCACTTCTCTTTGTTCATAGGCATAATGACAGTATAATTTAAAAAATATTTTTCCTCTTGTGCCATTTTTCATATTTTTTGATCCATGACTGAGATTGAATTACACCAGCGTGCCAGTCAGCTGTGTGTTCAGTTTTGGATTTCTGCTGTTAGGCAGAAGTTCCCACTTGGAATTTTTGTCCTTAGGTTTTTTTTTCTTTTTCTTTTTCTTTTTCTTTTTCTTTTTCTTTTTCTTTTTCTTTTTCTTTTTGATCCTTAGTTTTTAATCCATAAATAAAATATTGTCTTCCTTCAATTTAAACTGGCCAGACTCATGATACTTTTCTTTTTTGTCATAGTAAAATATACATAACATAAAATTAACCATTTAGTTTATAGTTCAGTGACATTAAGTATATTCACATTTTTTTTTTTTTAAAGATTTTATTTATTTGTCAGAGAGAGAGAGGGAGAGAGAGCAAGCACAGGCAGACAATGGCAGGCAGAGGCAGAGGAAGAAGCAGGCTCCCTAATGAGCAAAGAGCCCGATGTGGGACTCAATCCCAGGACGCTGGGATCATGACCTGAGCCGAAGGCAGCCGCCCAACCAACTGAGCCACCCAGGCGTCCCTATATTCACATTTTTATGTAACCAGTAATATATTTCTTTATTCTTACTGCTTTTTAAAAACAAACCTCTTTCTTAGCAATGTTTCATCTTTCCCACACATAAAATTGATTCTCCTTGAAGTTTAATTTCACTCTAATATTTAACTCACTTAATTCAAAGTACCCAGTAGAGTGATTCAAGAGTGATACTTCATTTTCTTAGCTTTTTCTTTTTTTCTTTTTTCAAGAAATGCAATGTTATACCACATTTACAGAAAATTATTTTTAGAGGCAATAATTTTTTTTTTAACATTTCAACTAGCTTTATGAGGTTTGTCCTTTTGCCATATTTGCTTCAGATTTTTTTTTTTTTTAATTTGACAGAGATCACAAGTAGGCAGTCAACAGGCAGAGAGAGAGGCAGAAGCAAGCTCCCCGCTGAGCAGAGAGCCCGACACGGGGGTCGATTCCAGGACTCCCAAGATTATGACCCGAGCTGAAGGCAGAGGCTTTAACCCACTGAGCCACCCAGGTGCCCCCAGATTTTTTTTTAAGGAAAATAAAAGACACAGGTACCAGTTGAAACCCTCTGTGTTCCCCTTACAGTTGCCTTGATCACTCTCTAAAAATAACCATAATGAGTTTTGTTCATCATTCCCAGGCATGTTTGCATATTTTACTATATATTCATGTATTTATAACACTATGTAGTGTTAGCATTATGTAGATATTAATATAACTGACAATTTTTATTTTTATTTTATTTTATTTTTAAATGGGCAATATTGTACAAATAAGATTTTGTTTTATGAAGTCATTTTTGTGACTGTAAAAAATGAGTTAGTGAAGGGGGGTGCCTGACTGGCTCAGTTGTAGAGTATGTAGTTGTTGATCTTCTGGTTTGAGTTCAAGCCCCACATTGAGTTTAGAGATTACTTAAAAATTAATAACTTAAAAAAAAATGAGTTGGTGAAGCATGTCTTTCTTTACTAATACACGTAACTTTTTTTTTTTTTTTACTAACAACTTTTTAGGTCTAAAGTTAATGCAACTTGCTTTAAACTGAAAATATGCATTCTATGAAATATGTATATAATGAAATAGCAATTTATTTCATTAATTTTTTTTAAGATGTATTTATTTATTTGAGGTGGGGAGGGACAGGGCAATGGAAACAGGCTGACTCCCAGGTGAGCAGGGAGCCGGATGCGGGCTTGATCCCAGGACCTGAGATCATGACCTGAGCTGATATCAAGAGTTGGATGCTCAACCAGCTGAGCCACCCAAGTGCCCCTTATTTCATTAATTTAATGAAAATGCATTCAGTTGTGCCACAAACTAAGTTTTGGACAACTACTGCTGCTAAACCAGCAGAGGGGGCTCAGCCATGTGAAAAACTGCCAGTGTCTATTCTGACTAGAAAACATGAAATTTTAAAATAGAAGAGTCCTGATGACTCTTTGCAGCTTTGCATGTAAATGACTAATATTTTGATCATTACAAATTTGAAATTAGTACCACTGCAGGTGAATGTGAGTAGTAATAACTTTTGTAACATCTAAATCTTAAGCTTTTCCCCACTCCCCATAAATATGTGTGTGTGTGTGTCTCTCTCTCACTATATGGACGTATGCATGTATATGATTTTGCATTTCCTTCTAAATCTGATTCTGGGAGAAACAAACATTTGTAGAATTTGGTGTAACTGTGTTGTTTAAAGTCTGAAGAATACTTTTTTTTCCTTCAGTTAAGTTTGCAAATAGCTCCTGGTTCTGGCTGTAGCACTAATGTAAATAAGAAGTAATAATGAAGATAATTGTAGTAATCTGTTTTAGTTAAGTAAGCTTTTCTTTATAACATTAAAATAAACACTTAGAACTATAACTCTAGGCTTCCCTCAAGTATTGCTGCATTTTATAAACAGAATTTGTAGCTAAGCTGATTTTAAAAGAAGGTTTTTGTTGTATTAGGGCTTCCTGAATTGGAATACTTTAGTCAGGAAGTCAACTACAGATCATTTTGGAGGAAAATAAGAGAATATATTTTCTCTCCAAGTGTAATACAAGCAAATGAGCATTGCCTAGATTTACTTTATCAATAAATATCGTTTCCATACTAATTATTTGTAAAGGACTTACAATTAGAAAATTCTTTGCTTTTGTAAATTTAAAAGGATTTAAAAAAAAGATTTTATTTATTTATTTGACAGACTGAGATCACAAGTAGGCAGAGAGGCAGGTAGAGGGAGGCAGGGGTCTACGGCCATACCACCCTGAACGCGCCGGATTTCGTCTGATCTCGGAAGCTAAGCAGGGTTGGGCCTGGTTAGTACTTGGATGGGAGAGAGAGGGGGGAAGCAGGCTCTCTGTTGAGCAGAGAGCCCGATGCAGGGCTCGATCCCAGGACCCTGAGATTATGACCTGAGCTGAAGGCAGAGACTTTAAGCCACTGAGCCACCTAGCTGCCCCTAAAAAAGAACATTTTTATTTACATATAAAATATTCTACTCTGGTAGAAGTAGGAATATTATTTGTACAGAGTGACGATAACGAAGTCTTCTATCAAAGTGAAACTAGGAATTCTAAAATGATTTGGAAATCAAGCAATACGTGTTACATGAGGAAAAATAGTTTTAGGAAATTTTAAAGAAAACAGTATGAGGTTTTTAATTGCATTAAAAAGAGACGGAATATGTACACACGTATATTATTATTTTTCTGTGTATGCCTTGTGTGCAAAGACATCTCCAGAGGAGCTGACTAAAGCATTATATGCTCATTGGAAACCAAAATCAAGTGAAACCAGACGATCCTGGCAGACTGTTTTATCTCCTTTTGGACCTCATATGTGGCACTACTTTCAGTGGAAATTTCTTTGCTAGGCTTAGAACTCTTGGTGTAAGTGAATGTAGAGTGCAACTTTTTCTTTGAATGATTTTTGCCTTCCTATGTAATAATATAGGGCACACTATTTTCCATATCAGTTTAAAATAAAGCCCAGTATATTTACATTTTTGTGCTTAGTAAGAACATTGATTCATCTAATGTAAAATATACATTCTACATACAAAATACATCTAATCTGTAGAATATACAGCTTTCCTCAAAGGAAACACATCTTCTGGTAAATTGGTATATATGGGACTCCTGGGTGGCTCAGTCAGTTGAGTGTCTGCCTTCGGCTCAGGTCCAAACCCCGCATCGGATTCCCTGGTCAGTGGAGAGTCAGCTTGTCCCTCTGCCTCTCCCCCTGGCTTATGCTCTCTCCTTCCCTCTTTGTCTCTCTGTCAAATAAATAAATAAAATCTTTTAAAAAATTAGTATATATGGTAAAACAAATTTACTTTCACTACTGATTGTTTAAAATGTTGTACTTTAACCATACTTCTGCAAATAGAAATGTGAAACAAAGTACAAAAAAATGTATTTCCTGTATATGCCTTATTCTTTTCAAAGACTTTACATGCATTAAAGCATTTAATCCTCACAATGTTTTTATGAGATAGGTATTATTACTCACATTTTTTAAAAAAGATTTTATTTATTTATTTATTTGACAGAGATCACAAGTAAGTAGAGAGGCAGGCAGAGAAAGAGGAGGAAGCAGGCTCCCTGCTGTGCAGAGACCCCCCTATGCGGGGCTCAATCCCAGGACCCTGATTTCATGACCTGAGTGGAAGGCAGAGGCTTTAATCTACTAAGTCACCCAGGCATCCTTATTACTCACATTTTATAGCTAAGGAAATGAAGACTTTTTAAAGAAATGCTTCAATAGAACTAAAAAATTTAAATAGAGGGGCGCCTGGGTGGCCTAGTGGGTTAAAGCCTCTGCCTTCAGATCATGATCCTAGGGTTCTGGGATCCAGCCTCGCTTCGGGCTCTCTGCTCAGCGGGGAGCTTGCCTCCCTCTCTCTCTGCCTGCCTCTCTGCCTCCTTGTGATCTCTGTCAAATAAATAAAATCTTTAAAAAAAATTTTAAATAGAGCTTTTTCAGGTAATTGTGATTCCAAGATATACTTTTCTTTCCAGTCTAATTTTATTCATATGTTTATGAAAGTATTTCTGTACATTTTCCTGACTACTGTGGCACCTTTGTTTTGAGGATTCTTTCGGCCGCATCACAGTTTTGCCGCTGTTGTCAGCAACCCCTCAGTAGTATGCCCTGAATTAGTGCACAGAGTTTGGTCAGACCTTTTTCTTTATTTGACAGAGAGAGATCACAAGTAGGCAGAGAGAGGCAGGCAGAGAGAGAGGAAGATGGGGGCTTGATCCCAGGACCCTGGGATCATGACTTGAGCCGAAGGCAGAGGCTTTAACCCACTGAACCACCCAGATGCCCCTTGAAGCAAATTCTATACATCTTCTCATTTGACAAGTAAATAACATGTTCAACTTTAACTGATTTTCGGGTCTTGGGTTTGTTTTTTGTTTTCTTTTTTCCTTCCTGTATTTTGCAGCTCTTATTGACAGTATACACATTTTTAAAGATTTTTTTTTAACATAAATACAAGCACTTAGTTTTATTATCATACTTAGTTTCTGTCCTGATAATTTTTCTCTTTTTAAAAAAATTAGCATATAATGTATTATTTGTTTCAGGGGTACAGGTCTGTGATTCATCAGTCTTACACAATTCACAGCACTCACTATAGCACATACCTTCCCCAGTGTTCATCACCCAGCCACCCCATAGGTATTGGTTTATTATTCAGTCTGATAATCTGTTTTTTTTACTGGAGTCTTTAGACCATATATACTTAATATATTTTTATACAGATTTTAATTTACTATTTTTCTATTTTTTCTTTGTACCACTTGTGCTTTGTTCCTTATATCTTTTCCTACATTCTTCTGGATTAAGTACTTGAATATTTTTTAGTATTCCATTTTATTTTCACTTTTGGCTTATTGGCTACACCTCACGTGTGCACATGTATGGTTTTAGCATTCATAATATATACTGCTAATTTATCACAGTCCACAACATACATTATAAAGTTTTAAAAAGATTTTATTTCTTTACAGAGAGAGAGCACAAGTAGGCAGAGCAGTAGGCAGCGGGAGAGAGAGAAGCAGGCTCTCTGCTGAGCAGGGAGCCTGATGGAGGGCTCAATCCCAGGACCCTGGGATCATGACCTGAGCCAAAGGCAGATACTTAATGACTGAGCCATCCAAGCGCCCCCCAAAAAGATTATTTCTTTAGCAAGAGAGAGTGCATGTATGCACAAGAGGGTGATAGGAGCCGGGGCCGGGGGTGGGGGGGTGTACGTAGACCCCATGTGGAGCATGGAACTCAATGTCTCAATTTCACAACCCTGAGATCCTGACCCAAGCCAAAATCAGGAGTCAGTCGCTCAACGAACTGAGCTACCCAGGCGCCTCCACAATATGCATTTTATTCCTATTTATGTTGTAAATCTTTTTTTTTTCTTTTTAAAGATTTTATATATTTATTTGACAGGCAGAGATCACAGGTAGGCAGAGAGTCAGGCTGAGAGAGAGGAGGAAGCAAGCTCCCTGCTGTGCAGAGAGCCCGGTGCAGGGCTCGATTCCAGGACCCTGAGATCATGAACTGAGCCAAAGGCAGAGAGGATTTAACCCGCTGAGCCACCCAGGCGCCCCTATGTTGTGAATCTTAAACTACATTATTTTCGCTGTTTATTTTTTAAAAGATTTTAATTTATTTATTAGAGCAGGCAGGGGGTAGAGGGAGAGGTAGAAACAGACTCACTGCTGAGCAAGGAGCCCAATGTGTGCCTCAATCCCAGGACCCTGGGGTCATGACCTGAGCCAAAGGCAGATACTTTACCAACTGAGCCACCTGGGTGCCCCTTATTTTTGCTTTAGACACTTTTTTTTTTTAAGGATTTATTTATTTACTTGAGAGAGCACCAGCGGAAGGGGCAGAGGGTGAGGGAGGGAGAATCCCAAGCAAACCCTGAAGCTCAATGCAGGACCAATTTCATGAGATCACAACCTGAGCCTAAACTTAAGAGTTGGATGCTTAATGAGCTGTGCCATCCGGCACCCAAACAGTTACCTTTTAAGGAGATTTTAAAAGCAATAAAATGGAAGTCTTTTATTTATTTTTTATTTTTTTAAAAGGTTTTATTTATTTATTTGACAGATCACAAGCAGGCAGAGAGGCAGGCAGAAAGAGGAAGGGAAGCAAGCTCCCCGCTGAGCAGAGAGCCCGATGCAGGGCTCGATCCCAGGACTCTGGGATCATGACCTGAGCCTAAGGCAGAAGCTTTAACCCACTGAGCCACCCAGGCGCCCCTGGAAGTCTTTTATATTTAATTGTATATGATTTCCTGTGCTCTTCATTTCTTGTGTATATCCAAATTTTTAGCTGATACCATCCTTCTACCTTTAACATTTCTTGTCATGCAGGTGTATTGGTGTTATGTTCTTTCTACCTTGTCTGTCTGAAAATATTTTTTTTTTAAGATTTTATTTATTTATTTGACAGACAGAGATCACAAGCAGGCAGAGAGAGAGGAGGAAGCAGGCTCCCCGCTGAGCAGAGAGCCCGATGCGGGGCTCGATCCCAGAACCCTGAGATCATGACCCGAGCTGAAGGCAGCGGCTTAACCCACTGAGCCACCCAAGCGCCCCTGAAAATATTTTTATTTCAGTTTTTTCTTTTTTTAAAATATTGTATTTATGTAATCTGCGTCCCATGTAGGCCTCATACTCATGACCCTGAGATGAAGAGTTACATGCTCTTCCAACTGAGCCAGCCAGGTGCCCCCTGCACTTTTATTTCCAAGGATATTTTCATGCATATAGAATTCCAAGTTGATTTTTTTTCTTTCAGTGCTTTAAAGATGCCATTTCTTTTTCTTCCGGCATTCGTAGTTCCTGACAGTCATTATCACTGGTTTTCAGCAATTTGATTATGATATGCTTTGGTGTGATTTTGTCTCTGTGTAAGTGTTTATCCTGCTTGGTTTGTTCAGATTTTTGGGTCTCTGGGTTTATAGTTTTCATGAGATTGGGGAAAATTCTCTCCTTTATTTTTTAAAAACTTTATCTGATTATCTGGCCCCTCCCCTCTATTCCATTAGGATTCCAATTATGTGTGTGTTAGACTGTCTCATATTGTCTTAATGAGGCTTTGTTAAATTTTTTCTTTTTCCCCTGCGTGTTTCATTTTGGTTAGTTTGTGTTGCTGGGTCTTATATTTCAACTGAAAATTTTCTTCTGCATGCTCTAATCTTCCATTAGTTGCATGCAGTGATATTTTCTTTTTTTATACAAATATATGTTTTAAAGACTTTATCAATGTATTTGACAGAGAGAGAGAGTGCACAAGTAGGCAGAGCGGCAGGCAGAGAGAGAGAAGCAGGCTCTCTGCTGAGCAGGGAGCCCCATGACCTGAATCAAAGGCACAGTTAACTGACTGAGCTACCCAGGCACCCTGTGATGTTTTCATTTCAATATTGTATTTTTCCTTCCTAGAAGTTTCTTTTAAATATTTTCCATTTCTTTCTCTATTTCAGTTAGGTTTCTTTTTAAGTTCTCAAAGATAACATTTTCAAAGTTTTATCCTCATCTTTCAGTTCCATCTGCCATTTCCTAGTTTGGTCCTATTGACTAACTTTTAGTATGGTTTTGTTTTTGTTTTTGTCTTTTGGCACATGTAGTACTCTTCGGTTGGGTGTTGGATGAGTATCTGGGTTTTGTTGCCTATTTTTAACAAGTGTTTTCTCAGACATTTTGGCTGCCTGCTGATCAGTTTCATGGTTTTGAGCTCTTTTTAGGTTTTGCTAGGGTAGATCTAGAGTGGTCTTCACTGGAAGACATTGAGCACTCCCCTGAGGGGTCAAACCCCCACAGTGTCTGTGCTGGGTATCTGAGGCAGTCACCAAGGACTTGTTAACCCTGACTTGCTAGAGCTCGAATGTTTTTGTGCTTATGAGCAGTGAGGACTAACCAGCTTGCAGCTTCCCCGTCGTTCTTTGCCTGACTGTTCTGAAAACAAGATTCACAGCAGCCATCTCTCAGTTCCAAAGGCTGGGGTGGGGGAGTAAGGACACCACGTTATTGAGATTATAAAAATCTAATAGAAACAGAAAGAAGAAAAGGGAAATCTGTGTATAGGTGAGGACAGTAGTAGTAAGCAGTAAAGAATAAGAGTTACCTCAAATTGGGGATTTAAAACACCAAACCTCATCAGCGGGAAAACCCCATAGAGACAGCCAGGCTGGAATCCCGATTGAGAGGCCTGAGTGGTTGTCCTCCCTGCAGGTGAGACTTCCAACTGAGCATTGCAGAAAGGCCATGTTTATAGGGCAGATGATGGGGTCTGAAGTTAAGCATTTGTTTGCCTATGTGCAGTTTGGAGCGAGCTGCATTTCTATGTTATCATGTCTTTACGTATTCAAGGACGTTGGGCTTGGTGTGTTTGCCTCCCTTCCTGGATTTCATTCTGGGGGGGGACCAGCCCAGCCTGGAGCCGGAGGGGACACAAGGCAAAATTTATAGCTCTTGGTGTCCAGACCAGAAGGGCTGGTTCTGACCAGGAGGCCCGCTAATGTCAATTAATCAGACTCCCAAGGTCACTTAATGCAGCACAAGTCTCACAAACAACATTCTTTAGCCTGCCTGCAGAGGTGCAGGTCATGGTGGTGGGCTATGCGGAACAAATCATAGAAACCTCCATCCATACAGTACCCTGACTTACTGTGTAAGTGTTGCCTAGTACTTAGCAAAGATTCAAGGGAATACAATGCAGATTTTTGTAGTTCTTTTTCTGTGTAGCTTCCTTCCTGTTTGGAATTTTGTCCGGAAGTTCTAGACTCTTCAGCCTCCCTGAACCCTGTGTTCCTTCGGTTGATGGGCTCTTTTGGTTCCCTCTTCATATCATTGAGATCCAAAATGGCCTCTAGGTAGACAGCCTGGGCAGTCAGTCTTTTGAATAGCAGAATGTCCCATAGTGTGCATTTATCTGATTGCTTTCTTGTGGTATCATCATTTAGCTTAATCTGGAGGCTAAATAATGAAATTACAAATTTAAAGCAAGAACACTTCAGAGGCAATGCTATATATACTTCCCATTGTTTGGCTCATGTTGTGTAATTTCTAGAGGTCTCACTTTTAACCATCTTCAGACTGAGCTCTGGGTTCAGATGACAGTAGCCTGATCTCTCCATTAGAATGTTTTCTATCAACCTTTCATGTAGTGTTTTTAGTATCTTTTGTTAATTATAAATTAGGGTTTGGAAAATGGTACTTTTTTTATTCTGTCGTCCCTCTTATAAACGGAATTCCTCAGAAAGAATTCTACCACATTAACTATTTGGTTACCCTGTTGATTAGTATAGGAAAAGTAGGAAAGAGATTTCTTTCCCTTATTTTTCAAGTAATTTGGGAGTAATCATGAATTAGTCCCTTTAGCAGCCTCCCCTGATGACCATGAATTTTTAAAAAATTTTTAAAAAAGATTTTATTTATTTATTTGACAGACAGAGATCACAAGTAGGCAGAGAGGCAGGCAGAGAGAGAGGAGGAAGCAGGCTCTCTGCTGAGCAGAGAGCCAACACGGGGCTCGATCCCAGCACCCTGGGGTCATGACCCAAGCTGAAGGCAGAGGCTTTAACTAAACCACTGAGCCACCCAAGCGCCCCGACCATGAATTTTCTTAAGCAGCATTATAAATGTACAGATTTTTATGTATTTCATGTTTGAATCCATAGCACTTTTGTTTTTTGTAGTTTTGATGCTTAAAGTGTTTCCTCTTAGGACTGTGGGAGTGCTTTTTTTTGGGCCCTGTGACCTTTTGACAAGACTGTATTAGTCTTTAATAGTCTCCTTGCTTTGGGCACAACAAGATGTTCCAGGCTTACCTTGTACATTTCCTGCCCCAATTTTAGAAATAGCCATTTCTCCAAGGAGACTGTCTTTTTTGTGGAAAATAGGATATAAAGACCACAATCTGGGTTCTGGGATATTCTTTGCTACTCATTGCTTTTGAACCTTCCTCAGTGGACAGGGTTAGAAAAATCTTTCTTTTCTTTATGTGATCTCTACACCCAACATGGGGCTTGAACTCATGACCCTGAGATCTAGAGTCAGTGAAGAGTTTTATGGTCTACCACCCCAGGAGATGAAAAAGATGAGTTCCTACTGATACTTCTGATTCAAATGTACAATTACAGGGTTTTTATTTTTATTTTTTAAAAAAATTTATTTATGTATTTGAGAGAGAGAGAAAGCACTAGCAGGAGGAGCAGCAGAATGGGATGGGGGGGGAGGAATCTCAAGCAGACCCTATACCAAGTGCTCTCTGACATGGGACTTGATCCCATGACTCCCAAGATGACAACCTGAACTGAAACCAAGAATCAGACACCCAACTAACTGAGCCACCCATGTTCCCCAATTACAGTGGTTTTATTTACCCTCTTTAGTTTTATACTTATAGCTCTTCGTTTATGCTAAATTTTTTGTTTTTAATACTGTTAATGTAATTATTTGTTGGCTTTATCCTACACCTTACCTATATTAGTTTCAAAATAATAATGATAGTATTATTACTAACAATAAGACTAAGTATAGCTTTATTATTTCTTATATGGATTTTTTTCTTACTTTTTTTTTTTTTTAAGTGAGCTCTGTGCCCAACATGGGGCTTGAACTCATAATCCTGAGACCAAGAGTCACATGCTCTACCAGCTGAGGCAGCCAAGCCCTATGGTTTTGTACTTAAAATATAACTCACAGAAGATATGTAGTCAAAAAATGCTGTATTTTAAAGCTGCTTGAACTAATTTCTCTGTGGTGTTATGCCACCAACTTGATATAAAATTAGGGAATTTATTTCTTAAAAATTTTTCTTTTCTTCTTGATAATACATCAAGATCATGGTTACCTTTCTAAAACTCCCATTTATTAGGGGTTTGCTTTCATTCAAAGGATTTTAGTGTATAAGAATAAGAGAATTTGAATATGTCTGTATACCTATTTGCCTATATGGTTCAACTTCATGCACTCTCTGCTTAGAATTTCTCCGGAAGTTTGAATTTATAGTTTGCAGCTTAAAAGAATAACAGAGAAGTAGATAACTCTTTTTTTTTTTTTTTTTTTTTTAAGATTTTTGTTTATTTATTTGACAGACACAGTGAGAGAGGGAACACAGGCAGGGGTAAGTGGGAGAGGGCGGAGCAGGCTTCCCGCCTAGTAGGGAGCCCAGTGAGGGGCTCAATTCTACGACCTTGGGATCATGACCTGAGCCTAAGGCAGGTGCTTAAGGACTGAGCCACCCAGGCGCCCCGAGAAGTAGCTAACTCTTAATAACATAAGTATCATCTTTCTTCTGTATGACAATGTTATTGTGTGAATGGGAATTCTATAAATGTATGTCAGTTTGATTTTAGAGTTTGTAAACTGATCCAGAATAGTACATGTGAAGCAGTGAATTTAGGAGTAGTTTGTTTTATATTATGTTCTTACTTGTGGGTTTCTTTTAAAGAATATTTAAAAGTCACCTGTTCAGAACAGACCATACAATTGGACTTTGACTCCAAATACTAGTAAGGTGTTGTCTGAGGGCATTAGTTTTGTTTGTAAAATCAATTTTAAGTAAGTACAGAATTTTGCCTTCAATTATTTCTGTCTGGTAGCTGAACTCAATATATATATTTTTAAAGATTTTATTTATTTATTTGAGAATGTGAGGGAGAGATCACAAGCAGTGGGAAGGGTAGAGGGAGAAGCAGACCCTTTGCTGACCAGGGAGCTAGGACTTAATCCCAGGACCTGGGGTCATGACCTGAGCCAAAAGCAGATGTTTAACCGACTGAGCCACTCTGGCACCTTAGCTGAATTCAGTATTAATAAGCTTTCTTTGAATACATTTATATTCTGTACAATCTTCACTATTTTTTTTTTTAAGATTTTATTTATTTATTTGACAGACAGAGATCACAAGTAGGCAGAGAGGCAGGCAGAGAGAAAGGGAGGCAGGCTCCCCGCTGAGCAGAGATTCCCGAAGCGGGGCTCGATCCCAGGACCCTGGGATCATGACCTGGGCCGAAGGCAGAGGCTTTAACCCACTTAGCCACCCAGGTGCCCCAATCTTCACTTACTTTTATAGAAATGGTACAAAATGCCCCATTTTGAAATTTCTGTGATTTTTTTTTTAACCAGCTAATTAATAATAGTATGCAAAATCAATTTCTCTCAGATCACAGCAAATTTATTTTTTTTTATTTTTTATTTTTTTTTAAAGATTTTATTTATTTATTTGACAGACAGAGATCACAAGGAGGCAGAGAGTCAGGCAGAGAGAGAGAGAGAGGGAAGCAGGCTCCCTGCTGAGCAGAGAACCCGATGCGGGACTCGATCCCAGGACCCCGAGATCATGACCTGAGCTGAAGGCAGCGGCTTAACCCACTGAGCCACCCAGGCGCCCCAGATCACAGCAAATTTAAAGATCAAAGATGGAAATCAGTTTTCCTGACTCCATCCTTTTAAAGTGGACTGTTACATTTAAATTAGGGTATTGAAGATTTTCAGCCCTCCTATTTCCCATCTGAAGTACAATATGATGCAGCACATGCGAAAATGCAGTTGGCTTTGGTCACTTCACATGTTCTAGACCCCCTGTCTTAACGCATTTTGTCTGCCTGAAAGCAGAATTCTAGCTGTGTGTGTTGAATCTTGATTACCTTTTGTGCTGTTGCCTTTGCCTGGCCTTTATTGGAAACGATAGCAGTAAGAAGTGAAATATGGATTTTAATTAGGCATGTTATTAATGAGTAGAACTGTAACGTGTGAAGTGATGAAGAGTGGGAACTATCTGTGTTATTTATCTAATGTTGGCTTAGGTCTGGTAGGCCACCTAACGCAACAAATATTTATATAGCTCTAAGATAATGAAGATACTGTACAAAATGAATAGAAGGCCAGGAGGAATACTTAATGAGCCGGAGGGGATGAGAGGATCGATCTCACAAAAGAAATAGCTCTTAAATAACAAGTAGGAATTTGCCAAGCTGACAAGTAGGAGAAGGGTATTTTAGGAAGGCGGAGAGGCCAGCAGGAAGACCAGAGATGGGAAAAGAGCTGAGTCTATTACAGAAACAAGTAGCTCAAAATGATTGGATTGAAATTTGTGAGAAAGAGTCATTAATCTTATTAAATCCTTGGAATGCTTTGGAGGCTATTGTCTGGTAATTTTATTCATTTATAATTCAAAACATTCGTATTGTTGATAGGAAGAATTAAACTAAATAAGATATATTT
Source organism: Enhydra lutris kenyoni (assembly GCF_002288905.1). Classification (NCBI taxonomy): domain Eukaryota; kingdom Metazoa; phylum Chordata; class Mammalia; order Carnivora; family Mustelidae; genus Enhydra; species Enhydra lutris. The sequence goes on from NW_019154122.1 coordinate 8,206,680, forward strand.
TCTGTGGTCCAGAAGGATAATTTTATTTACTTTCTGCCAGGTGACATATCAAAGTTTAATCCATTAAGTCTTTTCATCTGTTCCATAAATGTTCCTTTTTTGAGGGAGAAAAATAGGTATATTTGATCTGCCTTCATTCAATAATAATAATAATCTGTTTTCCTACTGTATTGAAGAAATTGAAAAATTTTAACATATAAGTACAATATTTTTTTTTAAAGATTTTATTTATTTATTTGTCAGAGAGAGAGAGAGGGAGAGAGAGCAAGCACAGGCAGACAGAATGGCAGGCAGAGGCAGAGGGAGAACCAGGCTCCCCGCCGAGCAAGGAGCCCGATGTGGGACTCGATCCCAGGATGCTGGGATCATGACCCGAGCCGAAGGCAGCTGCTTAACCAACTAAGCCACCCAGGCGTCCCGAAGTACAATATTTTTTTAAAAATATAGCATTTTTAAGTAATCTCTCTACCTAACATGGGGCTCAAACCCTTAACCTGGAGACTAAGAGTCGCATAACCATCAACTGAGCCAGTCAGGTGCACCACAGTATCATTTTTAAGTATAAACAAAGCTCTCGTTGTATGTGATACATTTTACTGAAGGTGTCTAAGCGGCAGTGACATTTTTATTTCATTCGTTTCCCTCCCTTCCCATACCTGTTTGTTATCCCAGAATCAGTCAATTTATCAATAGTTTTTTTTTTTTGGAGGACAAAGGAACACAATATAAAAGGACATCACTAAATCAATAGATCTTTTCTAAGGCAAAAATATGCTGCATCAAAAGTGACTAAGTATTAAGGATAATGAGATATAACCAGTAACCCATCCTGTATACTTTCTTTAAAATGTTGGTTTATGGGGTGCCTGGGTGGCTTAGTAGTTGAAGCATCTGCCTTCGGCTTGGGTCATGATCCTGGGGTCCTGGGATCGATCCCCATGTTGGGCTCCCTGCTCTGCGGGAAGCCTGCTTCTCCCTCTCCCACTCCCCCTGCTTGTATTTCCTCTATCACTGTCTCTCTCTCTGTCAAATAAATAAAATCGTTAAAAAGAAAATACTAGTTTATTGGGGCACCTGGCTGGCTCAGTTGGTGGAGTGTGCAACTCTTGATCCCAGGATTGTGAGTTTGAGTTCTATGTTGGCTGTAGAGATTGCTTAAAAATAAAATCTTAAAAAAAAATGTTAGTTTAGGGGCTCCTGGGTGGCTCAGTCAGTTAAAAGTCTGCTTTCTGCTCAGGTCATGATCTGGGGGTCCTGGGATTGAGCCCTGCATCGGGCTCTCTTGGTGGGAAGCCTGCTTCTCCCTCTTTCACTTCCCCTGCTTGTATTTCCTCGCTTGCTGTGTCTCTCTGTCAAATAAATAGATAAAATCTTAAAAAAAAAAAGTGTTAGTTTATTATGCTGTAAATCCCCTGTGGCTTACTTCCTGTGTTACATTAGCATTTTTTAATGAGGTGTTTGGAAGGAGAGTGTCTTGGCTTGGGGTGCCAAGACAAAATACCATAGGTTATGCAGCTTAAACACCAGAAATGTATTTTTCATGTATTTCTGGACTGAGATGTCTAAGATCAGGTGCTAGCAAGGTAGTGTTCATTCTGAATCCTTTTCTCTTGACTTGTAAGTACCTACCATCTCCTTGTGTGCTGTCATGACCTATTTGGGAGTTGGGGGAGAAAGGGAAAGTTCTCTTGTGGCTCTTCTTACAAGGACCCTAATCCCATTAAGGGCCCTACCCTTATCACTTGTCTGACCCTATTACCTCCAGAAATGTCCCATCTCCACATACCATCAGGGTTAGGGCTTCAACATAAGAATTTGAGAGGGACACAAACATTCAGTCCATAACAGAGGGTAATGACTTCCTCCTCAGGATTTTGTGTTTTTATCATTTCAAGAAAATTCCCAAAGGAATAGAAAATCTTAAGAGTTTGCTTAAAGCATGATTAAGACTGGCCTTCAGAGGGCACCTGGGTGGCTCAGTCCGTTGAACATCTGCCTTGACTCAGGTCGTAATCCCAGGGTCCTGGGTCCCTCATTGTGTTCCCAGCTCTGTGGGGATCCTGCTTTTCCCTCTGCCTTTCTCTCTATGTTTCTCATGAATAAATAAACACAATCTTAAAAAAACAAAAAAAACGGGCCTTCAGAAAATCCTGTTACAGAGGTCAGCTGAGGCCTCTTAAGATTGTGCTTCTGTCACACAGCTCTTTTACCATTTCTATTTTTCATTTACGCAGAAGCTGAATATATATTAGCAAATATTGATAGTTCACTTTAGCTAAAGGAAAGAATAGCTTGTAAGCAAGGGTTTTGTGATGATTATTAAGTCAGCTATTGTTAAGTCAGCTACCAAAATTGTCAGAGTTTAGTTCTTTTTTTTTTTTTCTTAAGATTTTATTTATTTATTTGACAGAGAGAGAGAGAGATCACAACTAGGCAGAGAGGCAGGCAGAGAGAGAAGGGGAAGCAGGCTCCCTGCTGAGAACAGAGCCTGATGCACCTGATGTGGGGCTCGATCCCAGGACCCTGAGATCAGGACCTGAGCCAAAGGCAGAGGCTTAACTCACTGAGCCACCCAGGTGCCCCTAACATCTATCTTTTTTATTTTGGTTTCTCTTTAATGTTTTTCTTCTGGGACTTCTCACTATTAAAATGGTGATTTGAGGGTACCTGGGTGGCTCAGTTGGGTGAGTGGCTGCCTTCAGCTCAGGTCATGATCCCCGGGTCCTGGCATCAGGTCCTGCATTGGGTTCCCTGCTAAGTAGAGGAGTCTCCTCTCTCTCCCTCTGCCACCCCCCCCCAATGCTTGTGCTTTCTCTGTCTCTCAAATAAATAAAAAGGGGTGCCTGGATGGTTCAGTTGTTCAGCGTCTACTTTAGGCTCAGGTCATGATCCCAGGGTCCTGGGATTGAGTCCCATATCCAGCTCCCTGCTTCGCAGGAAGTCTGCTTCTCCTTCTCCCACTCCTCCTCCTTATGTTCCCTCTCGCTATCTTTCTCTCTCTCTCTCTGTGTCAAATAAAAATAAATAATCTTTTAAAAATAAATAAAAATTAAAAACAAAAAAAGATAGTGATCTGGGGTCAGGAGCTTGTTTGGTGTTTTTTTCTTTTTTTTTAATCAGCTAAGCCCCTAAATCTAACATGCAGATTTTCATAAAGGAATAGTTCTATCTTCAAAGAATCCAGGTATTCAGAATCTGGCGTTGAATAGTATCTTGGCATTTTTACCTTTGTTTTTGGGTATAATTCCTTTTGTTCATTTTATAGTTTTATTCTTAGGCAGATGACTTATTCGGTTAGGAAGAAGTTAGGTACAGTGAGTAGCTGAAGATTTATTTATTTATTTATTTATTTTGGCAGATTTATTTTTAATCCAGTAACTGTATCAATGAAGGGAACCTATTTTATATTCTACTCCCAAATAAGGCAGACTGTCTTACAGATGGCTTTGTACTTTTGGTCACAAGGAGGGCTATATAAGAGTAGAATCCAATAGAGTTCTTCCACCCAACTCTGGTTGCCTTAAGAATGGCAAACAGAGATGAGTAACACTAACCTCTTCTTGTGATCTTCATTCATTAAAAAAGTTTTTAGAGGTGCCTGTGTGGCTCAGTTGGTTGAGCATCTGACTCCTGATTTCAGCTCAGGTCATGATCTCTGGGTCCTGGGACTGAGCCACACATCAGGCTCCACACTCAGCAGGGAGTCCACTTGAGATTCTGTCTCCCTCCTGCCCCTCCCCCCACTTGCATTCTCTTTCTCTCTAAAATAAATAAATCTTTTTAAAAAGTTTTTGTATTGATAAGGTACCTACTAATAGCCAGATGTTACAGGGGTGCCTGGGTGGGGCTCACTTGTTGAGCGGCTGCCTTTGGCCGGGTCATGATCCCAGGGTTCTGGGATCCAACCCTGCATTGGGCTCTCTGCTCGCCAGAAAGCCTGCTTCTTCCTCTCCCACTCCCTCTGCTTGTGTTCTCTCTCTCACTGTCTCTCTCTCTCTCTCTCTGTCAAATAATTAAATAAAATCTTACCAAAAAATTTGCCAGATGTTGCAAAAACGAACACGAGTTGGCCTCTTTTCTCAAAGTAGTGTACCATGTAGTGGGGAAGAAAGGAAGTTAAAATGGAATTTAGAGGTGGGTCATAGAAAAATGAGGGCTGTATAAGTGAACAGGACTTTTTAGTGACATCTGTTGGAGATTAGAAAAAGTTAAATGCTCATCATAAATTGAAAGTTTTGGGCGCCTGGGTGGCTCAGTGGGTTAAGCCGCTGCCTTCGGCTCAGGTCATGGTCTCGGGGTCCTGGGATCGAGTCCCACATCGGACTCTCTGCTCAGCAGGGAGCCTGCTTCCCTCTCTCTCTCTCTGCCTGCCTCTCTGTCTACTTGTGATCTCTCTCTGTCAAATAAATAAATAAAAATCTTTAAAAAAAAAAAAAAAGAAAGTTTTCAGAGGATGTATACCTTGTTTAAGGGCATTTACCAATTATGTAGATGATATCTGTATAGTTATTTCTGTGTTTTGTCATTAGTCTTTTTTTTTTAATATTTTATTTATTTGACAGAGAGAGATCACAAATGGAGAGAGAGAGAGAGAGAGAGAGAGAGAGAGAGGAGGAAGCAGGCTCCCTGCCCAGCAGAGAGCCCGATGCGGGACTCGATCCCAGGACCCTGAGATCATGACCTGAGCTGAAGGCAGAGGCTTAACCCACTGAGCCACCCAGGCAGCCCATGTTTTGTCATTAGTCTTAAGTTTAAATTATATGGGTAATGAAAGCTGTAGTTGATTCTGGTTGGTGTGTTTTCTCTTAGATGAAGTGTAAATTTCTTTCTTTCTTTTTTTTTTTTTTTAATTACTTGACACAGTGCGAGAGAGAGATAGAGAGTAAGCACAAGCAGGGGGAACGGCAGGCAGGCAGGGGAGAAGCAGACTCCCTGCTGAGGAAGGAGCCTGATGTGGGGCTTGATCCCAGGACTCTGGGATCATGACCTGAGCTGAAGGCAGCTGCTTAACCAACTGAGCCACCCAGGTGCCCCAAAGTATAAATTTCTAGAAAAAAAATAGGACTTACAAAATTGACTCAAGAAGAAACAGAAAACTCAAATAGTCCTATTATACAAGAAATGGAATCTGGGGACAGAAAAATCTCACAAAGAAAACTCTAGGCCTATATAGATGTATTGGTGATTTCTGCCAAATATTCAATGAGCAGATAATTCCCTTTATTTAAACTCTTCCAGACAATGGGGAGAAAAGGAACAGTCCCCAGATCATTTTTTTTTTTTTTTTTTTTAAATTTTTATTAGAGACATAGAGAGAGACCACAAGGCGGCAGAGTAGCAGGCAGAGGAAGAGGGAGAAGCAGGCTCTCTGCTGAGCAGGGAGCCCGATGTGGGGCCCGATCCCAGGACTCTGGGATCATGACCCGAGCCGAAGGCAGCTGCTTAACCAACTGAGCCACCCAGGTGCCCCCGTCCCCAGATCATTTTATAAAACTAGCATAATTTTGATTCCAAAACCAGAGATAGATAATATAAGAAAGAAAAATTGTAGGCCGTGTCTCTCTCATGAATGTAGATACAAAAATTCTTTTTTTTTTTTTTTTAAGATTTTATTTATTTATTTGACAGAGAGAGATCACAAGTAGACAGAGAGGCAGGCAGAGAGAGGGAGGGAAGCAGGCTTCCTGCTGAGCAGAGAGCCCGATGCGGGACTCGATCCCAGGACCCTGAGATCATGACCTGAGCCGAAGGCAGCGGCTTAAACCACTGAGCCACCCAGGCGCCCCTAGATACAAAAATTCTAAACCAAACATTAGCAAACTGAATCTAGCATTATAAAAAAATACAGTAAATTGTGGTCTAGTTCATTTTATCTGAGGAATGCAAGCTTATTTTAACTTTAGTAAAGTCATATATAATTTAATATAATTTACTTCAATAAACTGACAAAACCACGTATTTTAGTAATTACAGCAAAAACATTTGATAAACTTTTAAAACTCATTTATAATTTTAAAATAAAATCAGATGGGAGCACTTGGCTGGCTCAGTTGGAAGAGCATGAGGTCAAGCCCCATGTTAGATAAAGAGATTACTGAAAAATAAACTTCTAAAAAATTAAGTTAAAATCACTTGTTGCATACACTGCAGGTGGGAGTGTAAATTGGAATAATGACTTTGGAAGATAGTTTGACATTACCCTGTAGAAATGTACATGTCTCTACCTATATCCTGCAGTTTCACTCCTAAACATTGTACTCTTAAATGTGTCTTCTAGAGCTCTGTTTTCAACCTATGGCTTGTAGCCCAGTAGTAAGAATGAAGGCAGTTTAATAGCATTTGGCCAACAGTTTTCTTAACTGTTAAATACAACAGAAAATATTAGTGTACTTCATTGTAAGGGTATTATTTTGAGAAACTTACTCCCAATTATGTATCTGTATGTGTAGGTGAACTGACTTGTGAGATATAAAATGTACTTTCTTAGGTGTTTGCTGTCGAGAAAGTTTGAAAGCAACTCCTAGGGGCACCTGGGTGGCTCATTCAATTGTGTCTCTACCCTTCAGCTCGGGTCGTGATCCCAGGGTCCTGGGGTCCATCCCTGAGTCTGGCTCCCTGCTCAGTGATGAGCCTGCTTTGCTTCTCTCTTTCCCTGTGTCTGCTGCTCCCCTTACCTGGGCTCTCACTGTCTGTCAAATAATAAATGAAATCTTTAAACAAACAAACAAACAAACAAAAAAGCAACTCCTAACCTACAGAAACTAAAAAATGCTCATTATTTCATAAGAACAAGCATTGGAGACATCAGTTTCTTCCAACAGTAGAATGGATAAATTGTGATGTCTTCATACAGCAGTTTTACATTGCAGTGAAAATGAACTGCAGCTACATCCAGCAACTAAACAATATATTGCTTAGGAATATATTTTTTCTTTCATATCCTTATGTGGTAAAGGTATAAGGAAGAAGTAAGGGAGTGATAAAATAGCACAGTGAAGGGGATCCTGAGTGGTTTGGTTGGTTAAGCAGCTGCCTTCAGCTCAGGTCATGATTCCAGGGTCCTGGGACCAAGTCCCACATCAGGCTTCCTGCTCAGCAGGAGGCCTGCTTCTCCCTCTCCCACTCCCCCTGCTTTTGTTCCCTCTCTTGCTGTGTCTTTTTCTCTGTTAAATAAATAAATAATAAAATCTTAATAATATTTTTATATATAGACATTAGGAATTTAGTGGGGAAAAACACATTAGTTAAAAAAAAATTGTAAATTGGGGTGCCTGGGTGGCTCAGTGGAGTAAGCCTCTGCCTTCAGCTCAGGTCATGATCTCAGGGTCCTGGCATCAAGCCCTGAGTCGGGCTCTCTGCTCAGCAGGGAGCCTACTTTTCTCCCATTCTCTCTGCCTGCCTCTCTGCCTACTTGTGATCTCTCTCTTTCTCTTTGTCAAATAGATAAATAAAATCTAATAAAAAGTAAAAAGTAAATAAAATAAAATTTGAAAAATTGTAAATTAAAAAGCATTATGAAAAGAGCAGCTAAGATATCTTTTTAAGATTTAATTATTTATTTATTTGAGAGAGAGAGAGAGAGAGAGCGAGAATGTGCGCGTGTGCGCACACACCGAGGGGGTGAAGAGGGGCAGAGGAAAAGGGAAAGGGAGAGAGTCTTAGACTGTGTACTGATGGCAGAGCCTGACGGAGAGCTTGATCTCACAACCCTGAGATCAGGATCAGAGTTGAATCCAAGGGTCAGACAGTCAGCTGTGTCACCCGTGTTCCCCAAGAGCAGCTAAGATATTGCTGAAAGAAATCAGGTTATATTCATCTTTCATGTACTCTTACCAGTAGCCATCATTCCCTCTGTTTTGTAGCATTAGGAAATGGTTTCCCAGTATACGGGAAACAGCTAATTTTGTTAAAATTCACTAAATAAATAAATAAATGAATGAATGAATGAATGAATGAATGAATGAATAAATAAATAAATAAATAAGAAATTCACCAACAAACTGGAGAACCTAGAAGAAATGGATAAATTCCTAGAAACGTAACCTACCAAAACCACAGGAAGAAATAGAAAATTTGAATACACCAATTACCAGCAATGAAATTGAATCAGTAATAAAAACTCCCAACAAACAAAAGTCCAGGATCAGGCAACTTCACAGGTGAATTCTACCGAGCATTTCAGAAGAGTTCTTACCTATTCTCAAACTATTCCAAAAAATAGAAGAGGAAGGAAAACTTCTGAATTCATTCTATGAGGCCAGCATTACCTTGATTCCAAAACGAGTTAATACACAACAAAAAAAGAGAACTACAGGCAAATATCTCTGATGAACAGGATGCCAGAATTCTCAAAATACTAGCAAACCAAATCCAACAATGCATTAAAAAAAATCATTCACCATGATCAAGTGAGATTTATTCCTGGAATGCAACAGTGGTTTGATGCTCATAAATCAGTCAGCATGATACATCATATCAATAAGAGAAAGGAAAAAAACATAGGATCATGGGGTGCCTGGGTGGCTCAGTCAGTTGAGCACCCAACTCTTGATCTCAGCTCAGGTCTTGATCTCAGTGTCATGAGTTCAAGTCCTGCATTGAGGCATTTTTAAGTGGAGCCTACTTAAAAAACAGGTGCCTAGGTGAGCATCAGGCTCTTGGTTTCTGCTTGGGTTATGGGATCAAGGCCTGCTATGGGCTCCACGCTCAGCTCAGAGTCTGCTTGTACCTCTCCCTCCCTCTCTGCCCCTCCGCCAGCTTGCACGTGCTCGTGTGCACGCTTACTCTCTCTCTCTCTAGAGCAAATGAATCTTTAGGGGAAAAAACCCCAAAAAACAAATTAAGAAAAAAAAAACCCATATAATCATTTCAATAGATGCAGAAAAAGCATTTGACAAAGTATAACATCCATTCCTTATTAAAAAAACTCTTGACAAAGTAGGTTCTGTGGGAAGATACCGCAACATAATAAAGGCCTTATATGAAAAACCCACAGCTCACATCATACTCAAAGGGAAAAACTGAGAGCTTTTTCCGTAGTGTTAGGAGCAAGACAAAGATGTCCACTCTCACCACTTTTATTCAACATAGTAGTGGAAGTCCTAGCCACAGCAATCAGACAACAAAAAGAAATAAAAAGCTCCCAAATTGGTAAGAAGTAAAACTTTCCTGATTCGCAGATGACATGATACTATAATTACAAGGCTGTAGCAGTCAGAACAGTATGGTACTGGTACAAAAATAGACACATAGATCAATGGAACGGAATAAAAAACTCAGAAATAAACCCACATATAATGGTTAATAAATATGGGATTTAACCTTTGGCAGAGGAGGAAAGAATATTGCAATGGGAAAAAGACAGTCTTTTCAACAAAATGATGTTGGGAAAACTGGACATCTACATGCAAAAAAATGAAACTGGAACTTTCTTACACGACACACGAGAGTAAACTCAAAATGGACCAAGGATCTGAATGCAAGGGGCACCTGAGTGGCTCGGTCAATAAGTGTCTGCCTTCGGCTCAGGTCATGATCCCAGAGTGCTGGGATCAGTCCCCACATCAGGCTCCCTGCTCAGCGGGAAGCCTGCTTCTCCCTCTCTCTCTGCCCCTGCTTGTGTTCCCTCTCTCTGTCAAATAAATAAATAAAATATTTAAGGGGGAAAAAAAGGATCTAAATTCGAGACCTGAGCTCCTAAAAATCATAGAACAGGCAGCAGTTTCTCCGACATCAGGCATAGGAGCAACATCCTTCTGGATATGGCTTCCCAGGCAAGGGGAACAAAAGCAAAATAAACTCTAGGGACTGCTTCAAAATAAAAGGCTTCTGTACCGCAAAGGAAACAATCATCAAAACTAAAAGGCAGCCTACTGAGTGGAAGAAGATATTTGCAAATGGCATATCCAATAAAGAGTTAATACCCAAAATATATAAAGAAATTATACACCTCTTTAAATGATACATTTAAAAAATAGGGAAAAAAATAGGCAGGAAATAAAGGGGGGGGGCAGAAGATAATGAACAGACATGTCTCCAAAGAAGATATACAACTGACACATGAATAGATGCTCGACATCACTCATCATCAGGGAAATGTAAATCAAAACAACAATGAGCTATCACGTCACACTTGTGAGGATGGCTAAAATTAAAAACACAAGAAACAACAAGTGTTGGTGAGGATGTGAAGGGAAAAGGAATCTTCGGGGCGCCTGGGTGGCTCAGTGGGTTAAGCCACTGCCTTCGGCTCAGGTCATGATCTCCGAGTCCTGGGATCGAGCCCCACATCGGGCTCCTTGCTCAATGGGGAGCCTGCTTCTCTCTCTGCCTCTGCCTGCCTCTCTGCCTGCTTGTGCGCTCTCTCTCTCTCTCTCTCTCTCTCTCTCTCTCTGTGTCAAATAAATAAATAAATAAAATCTTTAAAAAAAAAAAAAAAGAAAAGGAATCTTCTTGCACTGTTGGTGGGAATGCAGACAGGTGCAGCCACTCTGGGGAACAGTTTGGAGGTTCCTCAACAGGTTAAAAATAGGACTACCCTATAAGATTAGTAATTGCACTACTGGGTATTTACCCAAAAAAATACAAGAACACTAATTCAAAGGGATGCATGTACTGCTATGTTTACTGCAGCATTATTTTCAACAGCCAGGTTATGGAAGCAGCCCAAGTGTCTATAAGCAGATGAATGAATAGAGAAGATGTGGTGTGCACATATACATGTATACGTACACATATATAAGTATAGGCACAGACACTACAATGGAATATTATTTAGCCTTTAAAAAGAGTGAAATCTCACTTGCAACAACATGGGTGTAGCTAAAGAGTATAATGCTAAGTGAAGTAAATCAGAGAAAGCCAAATACCATGATTTCACTCATATGGAATTTAAAAAATAAAACAAATGAGCAAAGGAAAATAGACAAACCAAGAAACAGTCTTAACTATAGAGAACAAGGTGATGATTGCCAGAGAAGAGGTAGGTTGGGGGATTGGGGAAATAGGCGATGGGGATTAAAGAGTACAGTTATCGTCATGGGCACTGAGTAATGCATAGGGTTGTTGAATCACTATATTGTATACCTGAAACTAAGATAACATTCTATGTTAACTATACTGAATTAAAATTAAAAACTTAATAAAAAATAAATTTCAGATTAACACTTATTTTAATTATGGGATTTAAAAAAGTTTTTTTAAAGATATTATTCATTTATTTGACAGAGATCACAAGTAGGCAGAGGGGCAGATAGAGAGGAGAAAGCAGGCGGATATCCCCAGGCCCAGTGTGGGCCTCGATCCCAGGACCCTGAAGGCATGACCTGAGCCGAAGGCAGAGGCTTAACCCACTGAGCCACCTACGTAAAGCAAAGTTTTATTTACTTATTTGTTTGTTTGTTTGTTTGTTTGTTTGAGATTTTGAGAAGAGGGCAGGTCAGACGGAGAAACAGACTCCCCACCAAGCAGGGAGCCCAACGCGGGGCTCGATCCCAGGACTCCAGGATGGCAGTCGCCCAACCATCTGAGCCACCCAGGTGCCCTAAAGCAAAGTTTTAAATTGAAATACCATGCCACAGTAATGGTTCCCAAAAATACTCGTTCACCCTCATTGTCTTGAGGGTGTGTGCACATGTATGTGTAAGATTTCCTTTCTTGTTGGGGAAAGCTTTTATTGAAAGATTATCATCTTCTACCTTGTTCAGGTTTTTAATTCTCCTTTGTAAAGCTATGATATTTAGATGGTAGGATTTGTGTGTGTGGTGTCTTTTTTTTTTTCTTTTCCTTGTCCTTACTTGGGAAAATAGAAATTTGTTGACCCTATGTCAGTCTAAAAAAATTGCTGATTTGTGAAATTCATAAGTCTGGGAAACCATTGTGATACGATCTTTCCACAAAAGGCTGAAGAATCCTGGCCTGCAGTGGTTTTTGCATACTCCTCTCTCATTGTCAGAAGGAAAGTGCACAATGGCAGAAAAATCTGAACATCTTAAAAGTAGTAGTGATGGGGCGCCTGGGTGGCTCAGTGGGTTAAAGCCTCTGCCTTCAGCTCAGGTCATGATCCCAGGGTCCTGGGATCAAGCCCCGCATGGGGCTCTCTGCTCAGCGGGGAGCCTGCTTCCTCCTCTCTCTCTGCCTGCCTCTCTGCCTACTTGTGATCTCTATCTGTCAAATGGATAAGTAGAATCTTAAAAAAAAAAAAAAAGTAGTAGTGATTTGGGCGCCTGGGTGGCTCAGTTGGTTGAGCATCTGCGATCAGTTCGGGTGGTGATCCCAGAGTCCTGGGATCGAGCTTCCTGCTCAGCAGGGAGCCTGCTTCTCCTCTGCCTGCTCTGCGTGCTGCTCCCCCTGCTTGTGCTCCCTCTTCCTCTGGCAAATAAATAAAATCTTAAAAAAAAAAAATTCCCATTTCATGCCTGTTTCTAGCCTCTGTCTTCCAGTTTTATTAGTCTTTAGCCATCTGAACTGTTTTTGTTTTTTTAAATTTTACTTTTTGATATGAAGTTTGTTTTTTTTCCATCAGAATATGTAGGAATTAATATGTAGGTTTTGTCATTGACTTTATTTTTTTAAGTTATTTTATTTTATTTATTTGACAGAGAGAGGGAGAGAGATCACAAGTAGGAAGAGAGGCAGGCAGCAGGCGAGGGGGAAGCAGGCTCCCTGCTGATGCAGGGCTCCATCCCAGGACCCTGAGATCATGACCTGAGCCGAAGGCACAGGCTTTACCCAGTGAACCACCCAGGCGCCCCTTGTCATTGACTTTAAAATGAATTCATAAAGTTGTATTTGCTTATTTGCTGAGCTCTTGTATGGATGCAGAAAACAAATTTCTTTTATGTCCTAAGGGGAGAGGAGAAGGCAGACAGACAGCTGCAGTGGAGTAATTCCTGGTACTGCTGGCAGGTAGTTAGTATTGTGGGAGCAGAGAGGAAGAAGTAGGTAAGTTCTGAGCATTTCTGTAGCCTGATGGAGTCAATTTTGAGTTAATACAGTTTACTACTGTTATAGTATGGTTATTTGCCCCTTTTGCATTTTTCTTTCTTATATACTACTTTCTAAAGATTTTATTTATTCATGAGAGACAGAGAGGCAAAGGGAGAGGTGGGCTCTCTATGGAGCAGGGAGCCTGATGTGGGACTCGATCTTAGGACTCCAGAATCATGACCTGACCCTGAAGGCAGATGCTTAACCAACTAATCCACCCAAACACCCTTAAATAATTATTTTTTTTTTTTTTAAAGATTTTTTATTTATTTATTTGACAGAGAGAGATCACAAGTAGACAGAGAGGCAGGCAGAGAGAGAGAGAGAGAGAGAGGGAAGCAGGCTCCCTGCTGAGCAGAGAGCCCGATGCGGGACTCGATCCCAGGACCCTGAGATCATGACCTGAGCCGAAGGCAGCGGCTTAACCCACTGAGCCACCCAGGCGCCCTTAAATAATTATTTTTGAGAAGGAAAAAAATTTCCAAACCCAGAATAATACACCCTTTAATGTACCTTTTTTCTCCTCTAACTCCTCTCTGATTCATACTGTACTTCAAATGAAAGCATTTTGTTTAAAATTACTATGTGTTAAATTATTGCAATCCTAATTATTCTATATTTTGTACATTATCATTGTCTTCTCTTAAAATCTAAAAATTAAAAAAAAATCTAAAAATTTAGCTCTCACAAAATACAAATTTGGGTATTAAAGTTCTGTTGTATTCTTTCTACCAAATGAAACATTTCGTTGAACCTAGAATGTGTAGTTCCTCCATATGGAATTTTCAGATCCTAGAGTATTTCCATTCGTGATATGAAACCAGTACATTTTTCTTGACCATATACTTGGTAATGACAAAGGCCTTTGCTGCTACATATGAATATGGAGAATGCCCTGAGACCTGGTCCATTTCTGCTGCTCTATAAAAGTCTAATATCAGCCATTGTAAAGAATGAAAGTATACTAAGTGGGTAGTTTGGGAAAATATTTTTCGATTTCATTAAAGCAGATCTTAGATAACGTTGATGAGTTAACCACTTAAAAAAAGCTTACTGCCCCTGATATCTCTTACTAGATTTGGAATGCTTTGTAGAAACAGCGCTCTGAATTTGCTTGTCAAAATAGCTCACAGTTTGCTAATAGCAACAGCAGTTATGCCAAATGACTCTATTTCTAGACTTAGTCAAAACATTGACTGTCAGGAACCAAGGCGTCTCCAGATTATGAGCTTCTATTGTTATAGATAAAATATTAAGTAGTATGTGCAAATGGTGAAAAAATAGTTTTTGCCCTTTGTCCTAAAGATGATTCCATAAGTAGCAAGAGTATCATTTTAAGAGCTATGTCTTTATCCCTCCACCTTCTCCCATTTCATTCTCTGAAGTCCTTCCTATTCTTCAACGTTGAAATGCTTGCCTTTGTGTAGTTTCTTGCTCAGACTAGTTGGAAGCCATCTCCTCCTTCCCTGAACTGCTAAAGCTTGTTTGTAGCACAGGTCTGTCCTGTGTTGGTATTCATTATTTATGTGTCTTTGGCTCTCACCAGGTTAATGTCCTTGAGAGGAAATAGTGGCATATCCTCTTTTGATTTTGCTTTTTATTTATTTATTTATTTATTTATTTATTTATTTATTTATTTATTTATTTA